>NW_013666033.1:297955-307502 GCF_000517525.1 Limulus polyphemus
ATATTGTTTGTACATGTACTTGATTGTTTAAGCGAAAGAGGATTTAGACTACAAGGGGGTGTATAAATCAGTGTTTGATGCTACATAAACTGATTAAACTTCTGTTTCGATCAACTCATTTAGCCTTTTTTATTTGCTTGGCGAACGTCTATAGTGTACATCGCTATTTTTCAGATATAGAAGGGAGAGATGGATGTTCCAGATAATGTTATTTTCGAGATTTTTGTACCATGACCATTATTATATTTATTCTTTATGTCGAAACGGAATGAGTATAACTTCAACATAATGTAAACTTGTATTTAAAACAAAACATGGAATAAGGAAGAGTTTATGTAAGCGTTAAAATGAGTAACAATATTTGAATTTTCAGAACATTACCATATATTTGTGGGCGACTTAAGTCCGGAGATAGAAACAACGCAACTTAGAGAAGCCTTCTTGCCGTTTGGAGAAATTTCGTAAGTACTACCTACCTTGGATTGACTTACATTTAGGTGTACCTTTACTGTTGAGTGTTTTATGGTTTTTATTGTTAGTTCATCATTATTATCAGTTATCGCAGAACTATATATTATTAAAAATTAAATCATGACTTTCATTTCTCAGTGTTAATTTTATTTTCTCTAATTAGCAGATTCTCCTAGGAATTACATTTATGTTGTGTAAAGAGTATTGCTTCTTTATTCTTAACAGAATTTTCAAAGAGTTGATTGTTTTTACTGGACATTGGCAGAATACCGTTGACTTAGCAATAAACAGTTGCACGAACTCATCAAAGTAATCTAATCACAACTGGAACAGGTCCAGTCAAAGACTGCATGAGGAGAATATTGATTTAATTTTAACCCTAGCGAAACATGTTGTGTGTTAGTGGTTGTTCTGATTTATCGACAAGTGTACAAGTATAAATTTGTATTGTATTATCTTCTTAATCATAATAAGGAGTTTAGAATATAAATTGACTAAAGTGAGCATCTCTGTTGGAAGTTTTTTAGAGCTAGTTTTGAAGTGATGTTAAAGTGGAATAAACTGAAAGAATATGATGTCATTAAAGTTTTGGTATTGACATATTTTGGGGGAAATGTCAGTGTCACTCACCAAAAAAAATCCCTCCTATCATCAAGTTTCTTTATAAGCCCAACGAAGGTTTATAATTAAAACACGACCTTATTTCAAGCGACGATAGTGTATGAAGTATGTGTCCTTAAGTATTTTCCAAATTGCGTAACTCAAACGTAAGGAGCACACTCGAAAAAGAGATCTTTGTCAGTTTGTCACAAATGTTTGATAAACTGCAAATAGACGTGTCTAAAGATGACAACTTTTGATGTTCGTGACTCGAGGAATATGTGAAGAATCAAAACAGTAAATTAATCACAATGCAAGAAACCCGAGCACTTTCGAAACGTGGACTTCCTTATTTAAAGGTGAAACGGAAATATATTCCGTTATGTTTTTGTGTTGTTAGCAGCTGAGACTTGTATAATTTACCTTAGAATATTATCAGGACTTGCTGAAGTATTGTTATAAGTAACGAAAAACTAGGGAGAGGACACATTTTGTTTTTGTTTTTTTTTTCGTTATATTACATACTGTTCTCTATTTGGTGGTGGTATTGATTGATAGTCGAAGGTCCTGAAAGCTTCGGCAAGGTTTTTGTGACGATCATTGAATAATTATTGAGCCATTTTTAAATTGTATAATTAGGTATTGTAAATTACTTTCACCTGTAGCCAATATTTATTATACAGTCATAACATCATAAACATTTTATTTTTACAGACGTACCTTTCACAGCAATGCAAGTTACAGTAACGTTCTTTACTTAGTGACACATTTTATGACTGACAACTTTAATTGTTTATACACATTTGACACGTTATTGCATTTCTTACGAAACCGTAATTTTCTGTCATCATCATCATGTCGCAGCCAGTGACGTGCTTTGTCATTAGCTTTAAAATTCAGCTCTATTAAGTTGTTGTATGATAACGTACATAACTACTGTTCATATATAAAAATAGATCTCAGCTGTCAATTTGCTGAACGAACGAACAAGTCTCCATGTGCTATCCATACCGTGTTTGTTAAAAGCTGGTACCATATAGTTCCTCCCAAAATCAAACAACAAATATATGCCCGGTTTCTCCAATAAACACAGCTTTACTGTTCAGATGTAGATAGAAATTGACTAAAGGAATGACAAAGGTGAACAAACAGACAAGAATATTCCCCGCACGTGACTTCACACATTTTTTGTTGTTGTTTGAAGATTGTTTGTTTAGACAGTGTTTATAAAAATCTAACGGGGTTCGGGCAAAATGAAAAAAAATTATAATTTTTCATTTGTTTTTATCTTCTTTCCTGTAAGGTTAATTTATAATCACCACGATAGCTGTAACTTAAAACGAATAACTGTTGTTGTACTACGTAGTCTTAAAGCAGCTGTGAATTATAAATTTTATACGATTCAGGTGTTCGTACTTTAATTTTACAGTGCGTGTTTCTACATTCACAAGTCACAAAACTTGATACTGTATAAAATCTTAAGTTGTTTATGTAAAATACTTACATTGAGTGAAAGGTAATCGAATCAGACTTGGTACTTCTCTATCGCTGAACACGCCGGTATAGTAAGTAGTATTATGGCTGAAAAATCATGAAACTTATTTCCCTAAAAAATCACGTGAGAAATGGCTGTGCTCTGTTGTGAAGAGGAACTTAATCAGAAATTAATTAGGAGACGTAACAGAAAATGATAAATACGAGTAGACCAAACTGCCATGCAAATTAGACAATGTGTAAGAGTACGACGATGTTACTTTAGAATGGAACAAAATGATTCCATAGGTCTGAGACGTTTGTATTAACATTGACTTTAAAAAAAACTTAAGTTTTGTGTATGACTACCGACACTTAGTAATGATTGCTTTTTTATAGCTAATGGCTCAACTGCGGCCCGTTTTCAGATATCGTTTCGAACCCTGAACTAATATTGCACCATATTTAGTTCGATGGAGTGTGGTTGTAGTAAGAACCTATTGACGTAGCGGTTACTATAGTGAAGTAAACCGCTATTATAAAAACTACTCCAAATAGAAAAAAAATACTAGAACGTACACATTAATAAGTATAAAGAACAATTAATCCTGTTAACCTTTCTGAGATGATAATTTACTTGTAATTTGAGGCTAAAATTAATTACATACACACATACACATAGATAGTTAGATGGACAGAACTCCCTCATCAGTTGTGTTATCCGAAAATACTCAGACTTGGCAACATGTGCATCCTAATTAAGAGTAAACAAAGTACTTTTTTTTGACGTCCAAATAGCTTTTGAAATGTTGATCGATTCCTCCAAGATAAATTTATGTATATAAACGCATGTACTCACAATTTTTATTAATGTTATTGTCCTAGAAAAAAATAAAATTTAAACATCTTAAAGTTTCTGTGAAATTAAATGTTTCAAATGTTTTTATTTATTTCTAGTAACCAGGTTGATGATTAAGTTATGAATATTTAGGACTTATTTATTCAATGATATAATTTATAGAAATGTTTTACTTTCGTGTCTTGTTCAAGTTCTGTTTTTTCTTCAAATGACATGTATCTAGCACGTATTACTGCTCTGTATTGATTTTGACTGTTTTTGTCATTAACATAAAATTGTATTTTATTAATTACCGTACATTGTCTGGTAGCTGCGTTTATCTTCGCGCGCAGCTATTTAAATTTATAGAAAAGCGAGTATTCACAAGTTCTAAGTTTTTAAATCATATTTAAAAAATGCTTAAGACATAAGCCTGGCTACCATACAATAAACGGTACCACTCTATTTTGTTTTCATTGGTACTTTTAAAGTATAGTATATATATATACATATATATATATTATTATTATTATTATTACGGGACACTGATTGGTCTGTTCCCCTCCCCTTTCTTCAGATGATTGCCAAGGTGACTGCCGATGTAAGGCCTTCAAATTGCTTGCATTTATTACTGGACGTAGGCACATTTCATTATTATTTCTTCTTCTTTTTTTGCATTTTTTCGTTTTCATCTTATTTTTATTAGTACCTGTAGTTAGTTTAACCTCGGCTGAATGAGTGTGCTTTGTGTAAACACCCTAAGTCCCATTTGGTAGCATGCTTGCTGGAGGTGAAGTGCACAGGAGAAGCACCCAAACCATTATTCTAGCGATTCAAGGACTTACATTTATAAGTGCAATATGTACAAGAGTAAAAACATAAATATTAGAATAGAAACAGTGCCGTAGAAAATTAGTTGCTGCTCTTATATTTCCAACCAACCTAAATTCCGATGTGATATTCGTCTTGAGTGGAAACAGTCCTAATTACACCTGGAAATCTTTCCACGATATCGTTCACCCACCCACTAACCATGCTGTTTGGGTAACTTCAGTATTATCGATCCGTAACTCATCCACCATGTTGCTCGGGTTTTTTGAGTATGGGTCGAGCCCTCCCCAGTAGTTAGTTCACGCGGTTCGCGCCCCCTTGTCACAAAAAGAAAATTGTTTTCTTACTTTGGGGCCGTGGTGCGTTATAAGAATAACGGTCAAATCTCGCTATTAGATTAGAGTAGTTCAAGGATTGTCGATGAATAATTTTGAATAGATGCCTTCTCTCCGGTCTATCGCTTCAAAATCAGGGACAGCTAGCGCAGATAGCCCTCGAGTAGATTTGCTTAACTTCAAACAAACAAATAAACATTATCCGTAAAAAAGATATAAAAAAATCACAGACCTATATTTAATGATATCGGTTGATTTGGTTTTCGTTATTGATGTAACAAAGAATCGTGAAGGAAGTTGGCTTTCCACTTATCGTTGTTTTATAAGTCAACTTCCTTTGAAATGAAATTCTTTTAGGCAGGATTACAGTAAATTAATATATGAGATATTTTTTCTCTTCTTTTTTTCCTTTTTATTAGCTATATTTTTGTGCGCCAGCAACACCAAGCGTGGGGCGCGCGTATACCCGATTTTATTTTATTACTCATTAGGATCTCTACCAGTCTACCTTCAAATTGAAATTCTTTCAGGCAGGATTAGAGTAAATTAATCCACGAGACCTTGAGCGTGGTGAAATACATCAATCGAACAATCGAAAGAGTTTGACCTATTGAGTCCAAAACTGTAATTAGATCTTAAGTCGGTCAAGAGATGACGGAGCTATAGCTAAAAGTTTGTACTTGGGAAAACAGAGCCGTTCTATAAGCTGTTTTGTCGCGGCTAAAAATATGTTTTGGTATTTCACGTATAAGAAGGTACATCTACCGTCACCAACATTAAACACTTTGACTCTTGCTGCAGTGTCGACTAGTGAGGGGGAGAATAGTAAGCTTCTGTAGTGGGCATTCTAAATTCTTCAAAATTATATGACGTTAACTATAAAATGAACAGGATAGGTGATAGCTTTACCATCAAAACTACGGGTTTTGATAAACTTTAACTTCAGTTTCGTACAAATTATGATTTACCTGAAAAGTTCAGTACATTCGTTATGTTTAGTAGGGTAATAAGGTGAGAGTTTAGCACAATGAAAGGTAAAATCCTTATTATTAGTTGCAGCAGACTAGTTTCGGTAACACAGTTACCAGCATCAGGGCTAATATCTACAGTGTTAGCAGTTAGCTTAGAATATATTCAGCTACAAACCGTTAATGGGTGAGTTCATTTTTAAAAACAAGGGGTAAAAAGTAAATTGTAAATGAGGGAATACATAAGTTAAATAAGTATTCCAATAGGATATGTTGATTGGTCCATCATCTCTGTTTATACATGTTCAGATACAGCAAGAGAACATAGTGTTGTCATGTTTTATATCATACTGGTGTTCTTTCAATCTCGTTTTTCATTTCTTTCTTGTTTGTCCTGTGTACATTTTACTACAACTGATTTGATAAATTCCATTTTTATCTTCAATCTTTTTAGTGTTTGTAAATGGAGAACAATTTTGTTTTGTGGAATGAACTCTTTGTAACCCTTTATTCGGAATGCTTTGGCAGTTTTTTTCCGAAATTCCATGAAAAAATGGTATACTAATGAACTTGTTTTGAGATGTTTAAATGGAATTAATTCAGATTATTTATTTGTAGATGTTTGTCATTCATTTTTTAGAAAGCTCAGTCAACAGTTATAGGGTCATGACCTCTATCTACTACTACTGCTTTTAAGTACATTTTTTCGTTGTTTATATTTGTAATATCAAAACACATACTAATAGCACGCCAAGCATATGCGTGAAATGTGCTTAGTTTGAGCTGTGACACTTTGCAACAACTATTCATCATACACCCTGAACACTTAACTCTGAAGCTCGGATAATTCGTACTTATAAAGATATGACCTTTTTTTTAACCACAGTTTATTTAATTATTTTCTTCAAGTGCTTTTGTGTTTAATTTTAACAGAGGCGGCATTGTAGGACTGAAATTATGATGGACTTTTCTGCCTGAACTTCAGGTTGACAAAGGTTTGAACTTTATGCTGTTGGTGCACAATATCTACGTATAATTTTAAATTAAAAAGTAAATAAACCATAAAAAAATATCCAAAGTTACTGACGAGCTTGAATCCAGATTTATTGCTTATTTCTTTAAATTCGAATTTTTATGTTCCAGTAAAAGGTATTTTAATGTGTTTGTCTTATCGTTATTCATTCGAATAACACAATGAACCATTCATGGTATTAGGTATTTTGGTCATACTTTACCCATTTGTTTAGTTTTTTGTTTAAAAAGAAAATAACCTTAACCTCATTAAATGTTTCGTTACGTTGAATAGTTTAGCGGTTAGCGAGTAGATTCCTATGGCTAATAGCCCAGCTGGATTATAAAAAGCACATTTCTTTTAATAACATCAATACATAGAATATTGTAGATAATAATAAAAAGGCGAACTACATTTTATACGTATTCGTTTTTTTCAACGAATTTGCAACCCTAGGATTTACCGATGGGATCCATATGACCCGTTAGCTTTTTAAACGTGTATTTCAATTATTTTAGGATCAAATTATTTATGACTACATTACTTTGTTGGGTACAGGGTTTCAGTATTAATTATTATAAAAAATATGTCAGTATTTCAGAGTTAAGGTTTAGTAATAACTTGTGGTTTGCTAACAGTTATTCATATTGTATATTTTACTTGTTACGTATTACAATTTATCCCGGACGAGTCTCTAATTATTTAGTAACTTATTATAATTTCGAATAGCCTGAAACTGAGTTAAATGATAATTTAAATTTAGAAATTGAATAAATGTCAATACTTGCCAACAAGATTGATAAACACAGTTTTTTAATACCAGTATATTTTAACAAACAAACAATAACACAATTTACAGTAACAAATATTACAAATAATGATCTATGTACAAAAATTTTAGATACTTGCAAACAATATGTAGTCAGTCCTCTATCTGGTCTGGAACTTCCTTGATATCTTATCGAGGATTCACGATGAACGAATTAATTTTGAGTTGATATAGATACAATTCACTTAACAGGGAGCTAGCTAGCTAGCTAGCTCTATGTTCTTCGTTCTTTGCCGATTCGTGCGTTCAGTTGTCCACTGTTGAAGTTATATAATGTTTTCGTAAAAATACTAATGTCCGATGTGAATCCACTGAAGTTAAATGGGAATTTCGCAATACAGATTTAACAGTATAAGCAATGTACATTTATACATATAAATTTAACTTAAACATCGATATTAAAATAGATATATAATAGTAAATCCGTCACATACTGTATTAAAGTGGTGACATAAGGCGTAGGTAGATCATAGCCCTTTTAATATAATTTCGTTACCTTGTAGCCATTACTTAAGTGTTTATGATGCGTGAACAAAAAGAAAAGCTCTCTTGCTACAAGCAACATGGTGTGATATTACACTTCTTCGAACATTTAATGCGTATAGAGGTGTTCATATACAACGTTGGCTTGTCGATTATTTGTTTTCGAGTTCAGTGGTTAACACCAGTTTTGTTGCTAGACGAAAACTATACAGTTGCATGAGATAATAACTCGCGGGTGAAACTGACGCTCAGTGGGAGCTAAAGACGTTTGCTCATTGTTGATAAATACTTTACCATTATATAACTTGCAGCTGCGAGGTTGTACGTGTTTAACCACACGTTACCATAGCAACTAGTTGCGGGAATATTACTATTTGAAATACACGGTCTTGATGTTTTGTTGGGAAAGAAAGTATACCAGTATTGACTCGCTATATGACTTGATGCTAAACTCGAAAGAGTAATTGTTCATTATCTACAGCACCTCAAGAATAAATTATTGGCTTCTTCAGGGCGATTGCTCTTTATTTTTACACCTGTTTTCAACACTTGCTCGATATGATAGGAATTTAAGTGTTTAGATGATACCCACGCATAACTGGGTTTAAAAGAAAATTAGCATTTCTACATGACATAATAAATAAATGTAAATGATAATATCTTTCAGCAATAAACTGACTGGGCCTGTTACTAGCTCTTTGTACTTCTACGTTGGTAGAGGAGACAATAATGTGTATATTGTTAGTTTTTTTGTAAGTTGTATAACTCGTTTCACACAATATACCACTCACCGTTTCGTTATGAAACAAATGTTTGCGATTGTAGGAGCCAATTTATAAAAACAGGATAAAAAAAAAATGGGAGAGAGAATTATTTGACCTGTAATAAAGCAACAAATTTAACATCGATGTATGCTAATTGAAAGTAATTAGTATAACGCAACTTATGTATTGAGGCAATGCTAAGAACTAGTTTGATTAATATATGTGGAATTGATGTTCATCCATTCTGACATGCCGATACGAAATCAATACCTGTTGGCGACGTGTGTGTGCTAAACTGATATATAACTTAGTAAATGTATACCGACTTTTTAATCTACTAACATCATAACCTCAAATTTCAGGTTCACTTTTATTACATCATAATGACGAATACAATTGTTTATCACCCTATGATTATAAAGGGGGTTTGACCCTAGAACTATTATAATCTAACGTAATCAAAATAAAAACCTTTTCAACTGATATATATGTATAATACACCAATATAAACATTGACATTGAAGTATAATAATCTAACGTAATCGAAACATTTTCAACCAAGGCCCGCCATGGCCAGATGGTTAGGGTGCTTGACTCGCAATCTGCTGGTCGCGAGTTCGAATCCCCGTCCCACCAAACATACTCGCCGTTTCAGCCGTGGGAGTATTATAATGTGACGGTCAATCCATTGAAAAAAGATCCGAAATTTATTGTCCGGGTACCCGGACCTGGTATTCGGCCAAATTTTACTACCTGTGCATCCCTAATATATACACCTGGAAAAAAGTTAAGCACCCCCGTGTTTTTTTGAAGTGATTCAGATTCGACGTTCTTGTGACTGATTATAAATTACCATTCAATCTAAACGTGTTTATCAAATGAAATTATGCATTATTGGGCACAAGAAACAAGATTATCACCGTAAATAACAATTTTAATTTAC
>NW_013666033.1:308447-317460 GCF_000517525.1 Limulus polyphemus
CCTTATTTTCAATAAGCAATCCTGAAAAATATTTGGGGGTGCTTAACTTTTTTCCAGGTGTATATATAAACACACACGCACCACAATAAACGAAACACTGACATTGAACTTTAATAACATAGGCCTGCGATGGTTTTATTGTCTTGAAATTTTTACATGTTCTACAGTAATTCCTGTACGCTAAATCTGTAAAATGATATCCATTTTTCTCCACGTACAGATTTTTTACAAAACGTTATATGTACTTTTACATAAGTGAATAATTTTCATTGAAATCGGGTCACATTTTGTTGTGCTTACAATGTTGACAACCACGGGCTATAGATTTCTCTTTAGACCAATCGCGATGTGAGAGTCTTATCGATCGTTCTAGAACCAACGAGAAACACTGCTAGTATATATACAGTGAACAGGCCTCATGACGTGTAATTTCTGGATATTATTTGTTTGTGCATGGACTTTGACATTATTTTTTCTTTTGAATATTACTTATTCGTCACTATGGCAACAATAGGTTGTGTAAATGACCCAGACAAATTCTGTTATATTAGTGGTAAATCTGTTGTAAAGAAACGATTGCAAAACATTACAGAATTCGTCAAAAAAGCGTATAACGTGTATTTTGAAATAAAACTTGGGGACCAAGGCAAATCATGGGCTCCCCACAAAGTTTGCACCGTTTGTGTCAAAAAGTTGAGAGAACGGACTAAAGGTAAGAAAAAGTATTTGCCTTTCGAATTCCAATGGTCTAGCGTGAGCCTAGAAACCAAGGAGATGTCTACTATTTTTTCTCATGTAACGTGCAAGGCAACAACTCTCGAAATAAAAATGAAATTTCTTATTGGAACCTTCAATCTGCTGCAAGACCTGTTGCTTATGGATCTGATGTACCTGTATCTACTTCACCGGAGACAGGTTCGTCTGATTGTTTTCAACCTGAAACGTATGGAAAGGTTTCATCAGGGAAGTAGAGAGGGGGTATCTGGGAAGGTGGAACATCAGCATGATGGCTGATTACTGCTGGTCATTGAAACGAGATTCTCCATATGCAATACATAAAAGAAAGGCCACAACATGTAGTTTTGAGACTAAAGGACGTAGATTTCATACACACACAAAAATAATAATAAGGATGAATGAGGATGCATATTCGTTTGACATCAATGTTCTTCCCTTTTCTTAATAAAAATAAATATAAAATGTTCATTGTGGTAAACGAAATAATAAATAATAATACACAAACACCAACGTCGAAGTATGGTAATCTACCTTAATTAACATACAAGCCTTTTCAACCTATATAGACACACACAACATACTAACAAAAACATTTGACATCAGACGTTAGATCACTCTAATATGACGCAAATTTTTACCTACTGCGTTGAAGAAAATTGCGATATATAGAAACATTTTATATCAAACTATTACGCAACCGTGTATTTATTTGTGGGGAAAACACTTTTCATAATTTTACTGTTCTTCTTTGAGTTTTCAATCGCTATTATGTAGAAGAAATGGTGTAACTTAATTAAAAAAGTATTTTGATAACCAAGGTGAAACTTGTAATATAGGAAAATCTGCTCACTCCTTTCACTGGTCGATGTCCAGAACTGGCTCTTAATGTGGTGATTATAGTTATTGGACTATCTCTCTTACGCAGACATTGCAGTATTTTGATATGTTGCAGACTCTGTGATAGGAAGCTAATTACGCTACAGGAGAATATCCAGAAGTACCACTTCCTAATATCTAGTGAAACTGAGCAGAACCTCTGGCCTACCAGGCGTAATGATAGTTGTTCATAAACTTGTGCATAAACAGCAACGTCTGGAAAAATCAATATTTACCCAGTAAAGCTCACAACATATTTAACAGCAAGTTGTTGTTTATTAAACTTTGTCTGTGGTTGTTGTTTTTGTATCTTATTACAATTGCTATAGCAATGTTCAAAACAGTTTTTTTTATTAAATCTCTCACAACCAAAAGTCCTCTTTTTCTAGTAAGTTAGATTAGTTGGTAAATCACTAAGTACCCAGCTTTTGTGAAGAAGTTTTAAATGCTCCATTTTGTATAAGAATACTGGTTTATTAAATGAAAGTGTCGTAAGTTTCCTGTGCTCATCTAGTAAAGTGGTTTATTAATTGTTGTCATCAGTTTCCTAAATATATATCCTGAGATAATCGTGATTATCAATTGAAATGTGTATCATTAGTTAACACATTAAAACACTTATCTAACTAGCCCGTTTGAAACAACTATCACCGTCTTACCTGGAACTTGATTGTTAGTTGATCAGTTGTAGTTCCTGTGGTCACTCACGAACTGTTAGTACCTTATTTTATGAAGATTAAAATGCATTAATTCAACGTTTGGGTACTCTCGTTGTTAACGATATTTTTAGCGATATAGTTTACTCCGGAATTCTCCTGATTTGTACCCTAACATAGCTTACAAGGGGGAATCCTTCTGGATTGTATCCTTGCATATCTTATACTGATGAAACCTTCTGGATTGTACCCTAATATATCTTGCAATGAGTAATCCCTTTCGGACTTTAACCCTAGCATAGTTTAAAAGTGGGGAACCCTTCTAAACTGTAACTCTAGAATAGCTGGAAGTAATGGAAAATTCTTCTGTATTATAACCCTAGCAAAGTTAACAGTGGGTAGTACTATACAATACTTAAATTCTAATACAGTTACAGTTAAAGGATCCTGCTGGATTTTAGTTTTAGTTTTTTCACAATAATATGTGACAAACGTGTCACAGAATATACTGTTTTACAACACTCTTCAATATGTAGAGTATGTTTAGAATTTGCCCCCCAGTGGCACAGCGGTATGTCTGCGGACTTAAAACGCTAGAATCTGGGTTTCGATACCCATGGTGGGCAGAGCACAGATAGCCCATTGTGTAGCTTTGTGCTTAATCACAAACAAAGAAACTGTTTAGAATTTATATCATTTTTAGCATAGTGTCTTCAATGATTATTTTAAATAAGTATATTAATGTACACCTGGAAGAGTAAAATTTTGGTTGAAATAGACACAACATTTCTTAAACTTTTTTTTAATTTTCTAAAATTATCATAAATTATTTATAGCAAAAACTGGTGGTGTGTCACGTCACGGTAGTGTAGCAATACTGAATTGTTTCCACTTAAACGGCTACGGTGGACGTGTTTTTTGAAGTATCAAGTATATTACTGTATTTACTGGACCATTGGTAGGTTAATGGAGCCGAAACTCGAGTAATCTTGGTAAGAAACATTCGGAGAAAGGAAAATCTGCAGGGTAAAACTCACTGTAACAGTGTGAAGCTTTGGTTGAGGTGGCACATATCTAGTTAGAACTAATTCCCTACGTGAATTCTTCTTTGTTTTCTGTCTTTAAGAGTGAATCCAGAGACGTATATTAATATCGTACCGTGGCTAAGAAGCTTACAGATTTCATCGTTAAATGTTTAAAGTTTTGTGAATGGGATTCTTAAAAATAAACATTTCGACATTTATGAAATGGAACATAGTTGCACAATTGTAAATTTAATTACCCGTAAGAAATATGGAATATGTTTAAACAATCACCACACTCTGACCTTTGTTTGAGTAGGATCATCTCCGAGAGCTATGCAAAGTCAAAGTAATAATAATTTGATAGTGCAAGTTGTGTTAAAATTTGGTCCAGTACTTATTTGTGGTCTGCACCGTTTATTGCCTGTGAGAATAGCGACGGAAGATAGAAAATAAAGATCCTTAAATATATCAAAACTGTAACGAAGATATAGAAATAAAAACAATTTCTCAATTAGCACTTCTTTACGCTCGGGTGAACAATGAAGTATATCAATTTTTTATGGTAGTTTTCGGGGTTATGATTTTCTACTTTCCCCTTTTTTTTTCTTTTCTTCCTTTTTTTTTGTTGTTGTTACCAGATTTTCATTGACCGTATCGTACACGGTCTTAAGTTTCGATATTAATACGTTTTTGGATTTATTTTTTTTTGTGTGTGTATAGCACTTCCGCACAACAAAGGAAGTTCCACGTACTATACATTTTATCATGACCAGTGATGATGAATATACAGTTCCTAAATATTCTGCTCATCGATGTTTTTTTCTTATTCATTCCCACTCGTTTTGTTCATTAGGAAACGTTCGTTTCAACAACCTCACAATTTCGCATGCGGTTTATTTGAAAACTCGTTAAAATTATTAAATAAACACATCAAACCAATGATTCATATTAGAGGTACTAACTATAACCTATTATAGGCTGTGTTTCGCCGTACAAATTACTTGTTTTTGTATCTCAGAAAATCACTTGGACCAGACGAATATTCCAAGAGTAACGAGTCTTTTTTTTTTTACTAGACTTCTTTTTATGGTACAGAAGTAATAAAAAAAGTTCTGTAGAGCATTTCACGTCATGCTTAATGGATTATACAGATGTTTCTTTAACGAATGAACAAAAACATAGAAAAACGTTAATAATGTATGATGATGCAAAACATAATACATAGACATTTAAAATATTGGTATGTCCACTATTTTGAGTATAAATATTTGGAGACAATACTTTTACGGCCCGGCATGGCCAGGTGGCCCGGCATGGCCAGGTGGTTAGGGCGCTCAACTCGCAATCTGCGGGTCGCGGGTTCGAATCCCCGTCCCACCAAACATGCTCGCCCTTTCAGCCGTGGGGGCGTTATAATGTGACGGTCAATCCCACTATTCGTTGGTAAAAGAGTAGCCCAAAATAGATAGCAGCAGTTTACTAGGTCTTCCAGACATCCCCTTTTGTTTTTGATTCTAGACAGCAGCAGTTTACTAGGTCTTCCCGACATCCCCTTTTGTTTTTGATTCTAGACAGCAGCAGTTCACCTAGGTCTTCCAGATATTCCCTTTTGTTTTTGATTCTAGATAGCAGAACTTCACCTAGATCTTCCCGACATCCCCTTTTGTTTTTGATTCTACTAGATTTTTAGACTGGAGAAGAAATTCCCGCCAAGCCAGAGTTGGTCAAGTTTCAATAAAAGAAATGACACCATAGCCAGTTATTATATCTAAACTTACAAAGCATCATTCATTTCAAAGTTTGCTATTTTAGAAATTACCAGGACTTGTTACTTCATGCAGTACACGTGTACAAAATGTGACAGTTGGTTCGGCTTATGAGTGCCTTTACATTCATGGATGTTATTAAGCTTAACTTACCTGGGTTCAAATAATTTTATCTGTGCATTATATTTGTAATCATTGTTTTGGATTGGCTTAATGAAACAGCGTATCAGAAAACCGAGAGAAAGTTTCCAAATATCTTATCCGAAAACTACGATTTATTAAAAATGTTTAGATAATTGATACTTGAAACCGTCGGTATTTTGTGAAACTCTATAATTACGTTAAAAATATACGTTTGGAGCCTGACTAAAGGCAAATCACATCATCAACATATTTATATCAATATTAAACATGTTTTCTATTATTTCAATCACTAAACAATTTATTCTCTAAATTATCCATGAACACTTCTGCAAGTAAAGTAGAAGGGGACGGGGTGGGGACCCATACCTAACCCATCATTCTGTTTATATATTTGGTCTTTAAATTTGAAGTAGTTCTGATCTAAACAAGTGGTTATTATTGTCTTCAAGTCTTGGACATGAACAGGGTTTTTGTGAAACGTCCAATTGTCTTTGTTTTTTTCTTCAATTCTTTAAAACTGTTTAGATTTCTGATAAAAGTGTTATGGTTCAGTAGCTTGTTATTTTAATTATTCTAATATTTCCTCTGATTTGCACAAATGAATAAAACCCCTCTTTCTTGTACAAGCGAGTCTTGTATTTATTAACATATTTAATGATTATTTGTTTAATAAAATTACTGGACCAAATAAAGATATAAATTGTATTAAATACAGCCATTGTTTTTAAATTATCGTGTCAAGTGCCTCACTAGTCAACTATAATATCAATCATATTTACTACATATTTTTACTTTTCCAAAAATGTTTGGTTTCCCAGTGGTTCAGTGTCTAATCTGGATCGTAATTTAGGTCTGGTGTACGAAGTTCGATGGTCAGGTGCAACGATTCACCTCTTCCCCTCTCCCAGCGTTTAACCCGGATCGGGATTTAGGTCTGGTGTAAGACCTGGGAGGATCAGGTGCAACGATTCACCTCTTCCCCTCTCCCAGCGCCTAATCCAGATGGGGATTTAGGTCTGGTGTAAGACCTGGGAGGATCAGGTGCAACGATTCACCTCTTCCCCTCTACCAGCGTTTAACCCGGATCGGGATTTAGGTCTGGTGTAAGACCTGGGAGGATCAGGTGCAACGATACACCTCTTCCCCTCTCCCAGCGTTTAACCCGGATCGGGATTTAGGTCTGGTGTAAGACCTAGGAGGGTCAGGTGCAACGGTTGACCTCTTCCCCTCTCCTTTACTTTTGGGTTTATTTTCTATCTCTGTTGTTTTTGCTGGTTTGATTTTTTTTTCTTAATTTCGCGCAAAGCTCTTTGAGAGATACCAAAGTTAACCGTTTCTAATTTAGCAGTGATAGATTAGTAGGAATACACCTAGTCAACACCATCGACCGCCAATTCATGGACTACTCTTTTACCAACGAATAGTGGACTTGACCACCACATAATAACAGTTGAAAGGACGATCATGTTCGGTGACGGGGATTCGAACCCGCAATCCGCAGGTTACGAGTCGAGGGCCTAACCAATACTCACGCCAGGCCCTCAGCACCAAGTCTAAAGAATTATAATGCGAAAAACTGGGTTTCGATACCAGTGGTGGACACAAAACAGATAGCCTATTGTACAGCTTTGTGCTTAATAAATAAACAAACCAAATTTTTTTGTCACTCTTTTGTAAAATAATAATGTCATTTCAGTGTCTGATGTAGAATTTTGGAATTAATCTGTAAGGTAAAATGTGTGTATATTCAACTTCACATTGTCTTTTACACTTAATTTTTACTTCGAACCTTACATGGAAGAATTGTTTCTTGTCGATACTATTTATCGTAATGTTTATTTTACCTTTTTTATAAACTAATTAAACTATTATTTATATATATATATATATTAAAGAGAGCTATTTATTGTGCCCCACAGTGGCACGGCGGTATGTCTGTGAACTTACACTGTTAGCAACCGCGTTTCGATACCTGTGGTGGCCAGAGCACAGATAGTCCTTTGTGTGACTTTGTGCTTAACTACATTTATTGTAACGAATCTTGAATTATTTCTATAATATAACTTACATGCGAATTAAAATCAGTATAACTTTTCAGAATAACTTCAGTGTGTAAATATACATATACTTTTTGTTAGGCCTTGTATACACTATTTAACTCAGGTATTTTTTCAATGCTCTGCTTGTTCCTTTAACTACCATAAAAGGCACTACGTCGACTTTACTTCCAAGGCCACTAATTAATGGCTCCCTCAACTATTTTCTAATAACGGACTTTAATTGCGGACCACCCCTGCTATTAGGTCTGGGGTTAAAGTCGATTTTCTTCGCTTCCTTTTCTAATGTCGGTCTTAATTACTCTTTCACGTGCTAATTTCCTGGGTGGAACATACTTGAGGCACATTTTGTTTTCGGTCCACGACGTTTTTTTCCCGACATCGCTGAATAAATTTCTTTTTACAATAAGTAGAACACAATTCCTTTTTTTCCCCGATATCTCTGAATATTTTTTTTTTTTTTACAATGAGTAGAACACAATTCCTTTTTTCCCCGATATCTCCGAATAACAATTTTTTTTTACGCTGAGTAGAACACAATTCCGTCACGTGAAGAGCTGGGAAAGTTTATTTGTATTTTTATTTTAAAAAGTGATAACATAATCAAAATCTATACCGGTTGTTAAAAAACACACACACACTATTAATCAAGAAGTTTGTCACAAAAACAAACAATAAAAATATATCATGGACAAATCATTTACGGAGGCGTGTATAAGGAGAGCTAGCAGAGGAACGCGCACCCCCAATAACACTATGAATACGGACTCTTGTCATTTTTGGTGAGTGTAATGCTGTTTAATTCTAAGCGTATGTTTGTTTGTTTTTGAATTTCGCGCAAAGCTACACGAGGGCTATCTGCGCTAGCCGTCCCTAATTTAGCAGTGTAAGACTAGAGGGAGGGCAGCTAGTCATCACCACCCACCGCCAACTTTTTATTCTAGATAGCAGCAGTTCACTAGGTCTTCCCGACATCCCCTTTTGTTTTCGATTCCCAAAAGGGGATGTCTTGGAAGACCTTGGTGAACTGCTGCTGTCTAGAATCAAAAACAAAAGGGGATGTCGGGAAGACCTAGTGAACTGCTGCTATCTAGAATCAAAAACAAAAGGGATGTCGAGAAGACCTTGGTGAACTGCTGCTGTCTAGAATAAAAACAAAAGGGATGTCGAGAAGACCTTGGTGAACTGCTGCTGTCTAGAATAAAAACAAAAGGGGATGTCGGGAAGACCTTGGTGAACTGCTGCTATTAGCAGAAGGCAGAGTTCAAACTCGTTTCTAAACACGCAGAATTCACCAAAAACTCTAACCTTTAGGCACCACCCGTGGAATAGTAATCGAGTAGGCGCCCTTTTATTTAAGCATTTTTTTTAAGAGTATGTCGGTATTTGAAACTAGCGCCCTATTTTATGGCTTGTAAAAACTATAGAAGATTCCAAACTAAAGTTGACTAAAAACAAGCTGGATGTTGAATATTTTCGTTTATTTTATGTATTGGATAATAAACTTATATATTTTGTTTTTGAATAATTGTAAAATCAATTACCGACTTGAATCAATTATAAAATTGTACATTCAAATCAATGCTAAATTGAAAACGTTTACAAACAGATTTTAAATGTTGCCAAAAAAAAGAATTAATTAAAGTGGACGCCGATTACCAAAATAGTTTTAATTAACATATTCCCCGAGGCAGTATACGCACGCTCACAGCATGTCTTGTATCAGATTTTTAAAACATTTATAGATGTGC
>NW_013666033.1:318460-333299 GCF_000517525.1 Limulus polyphemus
CTTGCACTGCTAAATTAGGGACGGCTAGCGCAGATAGCCCTTGTGTAGCTTTGTGCGAAATTCATCAATACTTTTGATGTTGTGTAAGGTGAAATGTGAATAAAAGAAACAATATTTCATGTTGATCTGCCATGTGGCGGAGCTCTGCATTTTGGAACTAGCAAACCTGGTTCGAATCCGTGCGATATTCCCCTTACTGTGGGTGCGATAAGAGTGATAGTTAATCCCTTCGCGTAAGTGATGGGTGCTGTAGTCCAAAACTAGGGATGATGGAAGATAGCCTATGTATCTTTGCCATGAATACAAAGAGCTAACTTTGTTACCACTATCCCTCCCATCTTCATCTTTAAAGTATTTATTCTTATTTCGAAGCATAAATTACATTCGTTTTTGAATAAAATCTGTGCTTGTGCCCACTTTTAACTGGTGAAGCACTGGATCAATTGTCACCAAACATAGGTCCGTGTACACTTTCGGCCCCACAGGGAGTGACATGTTGAGTCGCCGTTTGTATCTGACATCCATATGTCAACCTCTTCCCCAACACTCGGGGCCTATGTTTTTTTCGTGTGTTGAACTGATAAGTCACCTAGTGAAGAATGTATTATGAATATAATGTGGTTAAATTCCAGTTACAATACTAGGAAGATGCTATGTATGACGGCTGCCATAATTGAGTGTCTCGTTACTCATTTTTTGTTTGTTCAGACACGCTGGCTTTAGAATTTGTTCAAATTCTATACCTCCATTGTTTTCTCTGGTTAGCACCATAATATATGGAGAGATTTTAGAATTAACATTGAATGTGAAACATTGATTACTGGTAACACTCCTGGTGTAGCTGTGACCAATTTTTAGTTATAATTGAGCACAGTGAGAAATTATCATAAGAAGGTAAAAATTGGCAACTTATTAAGGTATGACGTTTCAGATGCTATTGATATTTATCTTTGTATGTAATCTTCTATATGTATGAAGCATAAAAATAGTTATCTAACTACTCCTAGCTGTGGGGTGATAGTTTGGAACAAGGGACATGTTGTCAGAGCGCGCTAGCACTCTCTACGAAGGAATACAATGAAATAAATGGCTACCACTGCACCGTAAAGTTGGTATGAAAAGGCGTTTCTTGAGTCACACCCACTTCCTAAATTGACCTGTGGCCTTTCAACTTCGGCCCATAAGACACTCCTGCAGCCAATGACGGTCAATTGATTAATTACTTGAAATACTGTGGAAGGACATTAAGAAGTGGGTGGTAAAAGAAGATAATAGAAGGCACTCCTGCCGCCACTATGTGTCCGCTACCTCTTCCTACAAAGTCACCCTGACCATTGCACAGTTTATACCATGTTATATATATATTGAGTTATTAAAGCTTATACAAATCTTTTGGTAACGTAAATAACCTAACAAAAGACAGCCTGTATTATAGTAAAATACATTTCAAGGTAATCCATAACCATCCTTACATGACTAGCATTATTATAATAACATTTGAATTTTGGTCTCACTTTTAAAACTTATTCAATATAACCCAAATTCTCATCAAATGTTCTGTGTTAAAATGATTTTGTAATAATGCCACTTAAAACTAAAATCAAATGAACAAAATGTTTTTCTTTTCGTCAGTACAGCTGTCCTTTAATTATTCAATTCTATGATCTTCATGTCACTGACATGACTTATAATTTAATGATTTATAAGTAACTGTTCACTCCGATTAAAACTGAGCCTTTATGTCTTGTTATTAATTTTTAAAAAATTGTTCGAAAGCAATAAGTCTAGCGGCTTATATAATACTTATGAGATGCTAAGTTAAGAATATCTTTACCCCCACGGTGGCTCAGCGGAAAATATGAGAGTATATAAATAAAAAATTGGGTTTTAATACGTGCGATAGACAGAGCACATATAGTCCATTGTGTAGCTTTGCGGCTAACAACAAACAAACAAACATAAGAATAGCTTATTTGCGACTGCCCCTCCCTGCGTTTGAGACATTTAACTAAGTTTGTGGGTGTCTTCTTCTGCTTATCATTTCTAATGGCATTTCTCCCCTACCTCACCTGTAATATGTTTACGTCACAAATATCCCAGCCCAGCTATGTGTGTGTGTGAATTTATATCAACAATGGTGGCCGTATGTTACTCTGGAAAGAGTTCATTCAAGTCTAAAATTTGTAAGCCACGGAATTGTAATACTGCATTCGCAAGTACAGATAGGCTTAACATACCTAGACCTGCTCGATACTTCATGCAATGTTGCGTTTTATTGACTTTTTATCCACAGTTATAGATATATATTTCTTTCGGTCTTAACCATATTTCATGCTAGTTATTACATCACATTCTACATCATACTCCAGCAAGGATGCTATCAATTCAAAACTAGAACTAGACTGCTCTAATATAGTGTCATCTTTCAAGTACTTCTTAGTGGATTTTAAAAATTGTGACTAAATCTTTCACTGAATAGCAGACCAGTAGGTATGAGTAGTAGGTTTTTTGTTTTTTTTCTTCATGGCATTCTTCCACCACTTTAGACTTCTTTAATTTAAAAAGTTTTCGTTCTTTGTTGATTTAGAGATTGTCGTGTGGTTAGAGATCCTCAAACACTGAAGTCAAAAGGTTACGGGTTTGTGTCATTTGTGAAGAAAGCGGTAAGTATTAACAGCACATAACGGTAGCGCCATCTTTTTCTCTAGTATACAATTGAAATGTTGAGAAAGCGTGAACTAGTATTTACCAACCATCAGTATGTGATTTCTAATGAATAAATGGAAAAAAAACTTAATGTGTTTTCAACGGCTCTGATATGTTTACTTTTGTTACTGTTATCTCTTCTGCATGAGAATACAATAAGTTTATCGTATTCATATTCAACATTTAACCAATAATTATGAGTAACTCACAAGATGTATATTTGTTTAAACAATCCATTGTTTCAACTGCAGTTGACAATTAGGTGTTGCAATGGGAAATTAAGTAAAAATATACTTAATAAATGTAGGTGTACTAATTTAAAATTATAAAATATAAAAATATACTTAATAAATGTAAGTGTACTAATTTAAAATGTAAAATTATAAAATATACTTAATAAATGTAAGTGTACTAATTTAAAATTATAAAATATAAAAATATACTTTATAAGTGTAAGTTTACTAATTTAAAATTATAAAATATAACTATGTTGCTATTTTAAATTTTATCACATCAAGTTTGATGCTGCAAACACCAATAGGTATAAATGAAGTGCTAAGATTTTAAAAATGATGATTTATAGTGTATTGTTTTTAACTGTAAAGGGATGAAATTTTACAAGTTTCTGTCTGAAGTGAGAACTGTTCTAGAATGTAGCAAATATTAAAGACATTTTTTACTCAGAGATATCAAATTAATATTGTGTATCACTGTTTGATGTAGAAAAATTTTGCACATCTGTATGATGTATTATTATTTTGTGATGTATGCTGGGATAGTGGTGAAAATTTCTAAAAAAAAAAGGTTGCCTTATTGATGCTGTAAATGATATAAACATTGCACATTATCATAGTTTCTTTTGTTTGGTGATGTGTAAATATTGTACATATAGGACAAAACATTGTTTTTGCCAATAGTTTTTTTTTTTTTATAAAAGCTTGCATTCTTGTAATAACCGTTTAGGATGCAGAAAATGCAATAACTCAGATGAATGGGCAATGGCTGGGGACAAGAGCTATCAGGACAAACTGGGCTACCCGAAAACCTGCTAATAACAGGCCAAATGAGGGTAGGCATTATCTTGCCGGTAGGAACATTGACAATTTTTACCTTTTTTTTGTTTAATAAGGGTATGATAACCATTGTTGTCATACTTATTAGTACTACAAAATGTTAATCAAAATATAATCAAGCATGTTGTATAATATATTGTTGTAAATAAAGTGTTAATAGAATGAACAAAATCAATCTTTCTTAAAATTAAAAAGTTATAAGAACTTATCTCTCAGTTTAAGTATGTATTATAACAATCAATTTGCTCATTACATAAAAGAAGCTACTGGTGTATTCCTACCACCACTCTATAAGTCTTATTTTAGCAAACGTTTTGCACCTTTTCCCTTCCTGGCAAAAGTTCAAAGGTTTAATATTATAAACTGTCATACTTTTTTCTTTTATGTTTGAGACGCTATGAGTAAAGTATGTGTGTGGATGTTTTTACACAAATATATTTAAAAAGAATCATGTGACATTAATTTCTTCTTTTTTTTCAAACATTTATTTAGGGTTTGTTGTTCTTCAGGGGATTTTGTGGAATGTTTATGTGTAAATATGTCTTAATGAGGAAATATTTCTTGAAGGGATAGTAAGTTTTACTGATTATTTCTATTAAATGATTTTCAAAGATCATTTATTGAACAATGTCACCCTGTATCTTTATCTAACTAGCATCAGAATTAGATAATGCAAAGGAGGATATTAAGTAGGTAGTTTAAGAGTGAAGTTTCTTCATTATGGTTAAACATATGATAATCTTCTATAAATAATTTTTAGCAAATGGTGTTTGGAGATTCTTTATTGAAAGAATTAGTGGGACCAAAATGATGACAATTAGCTTATTAATCATGTACTTATTTCCTGAAATATTTCAGTAGAATAATTATTTGAAACATTAAAAGGTGTGAAAAATAATATATTTTTTTTAATTATTATTTTACAAAAGGCATCTCTACTTTTAAAATATAAAATTGCTTTCCTTAATATTTCATTTTATAGCTTTATCAAGGGTTTTAAAAATTAATGAAACAAAAGTTAAATTCATTATGAGAGCAAAGGTTCTTAATTTTCTTAAAGGTAAAGCCATGTAAAATTTTTCAGTTACTCCTAAGGAAGACATAAGAAACTAAAGTGGTTTTGCTTTTATTGAAATACTCAGCACGTAAAAATAAAATTAAATTTTCACCAAGTTAAGGGGTTGTTTAGAATTGTCAGAAGAACACAAAATATGATGGGGTGAGGGGTTAACTTGGGGTACCCTTTTTTCTTTTAATACAAATTGCGACACCTAGCAACAGGACAATTTTAATCATAGATGCATTTATGGCAAAGAAAAATTTAACTATACAGCTCTGTGTGTGTAATTGTGGTTTAATATTTTCCTATTTTTTCATATAAATACTCTTGTCAATTAACAAGTGCATGAAATAGAATCTAATACAGTTGTTAAGTAATTTAAATTTTATAAGTAGTATCAAAATAATAAGCTTGAATAATACAATTTCTTATTTTTAAGAGCTAATAATTTTGATCAATCTCAAAATTTTAAATGATACAATGATTCATAAGAATCTATTGTAAGGCTTCAAAAATTGTTTCAAAGACACTTAAAAACCTTAAGTGCTTGCTTTTTGTTTAATTTGAGAAAAAGTAGAGAATTTTGCAAGTTAATGAATTCAGAGAATTATGATGTTTGCATTTATATGTATCTCTTTTGTAGTTTTCACAACAGAAAAACTAGAGGAGTTGGAAAACAATATATTGCACTAATAAGTTTTCATTTTTATTCATTTTCTTTTCTAAGCATTGAGGAATTATTGTACTCTCGTTTTCATTTCTACGGATATATTTTCTTTCATTATATGATGTAACCAACAAGTATGAACCATGGTCAGGATAGGACTTTAAATTGATAAGTTTATTTGTACTGATATTATTAAAAAAAAACATTAAATATTAATCATCATCATGCTGTGTCATAGAGTACTTGAATTGTTTCTTACAGACCAAATATCATCAAACTTTATACAAAGAATATGATAACTGAACATAATGTTACTACACTTGGATAAGATTTACAGATGATTTATTAACACTTGTTTTACTGTATGTAAGTAAATATATTCTCAATTCAACTGTATGATATGTTTCTTCTCAGCAAACTCTAAGCCTCTCACCTTTGATGAAGTTTACAACCAGTCCAGCCCCAACAACTGTACAGTGTATTGTGGAGGCATCAACCAAGGACTTTCTGGTCAGTGGGTGAAGCTTACACCAGTCTACTGCAATGGTCAATGACAGGGGATTATTTTATAGTTCTCAAAGCAAGTCAATAAAAGACCTAATAATTAGTGAATCAATTAATTTTTGGGGATTTTGTAATCAGAAAATAAAACTTCAAGCAAGATTTGACAGTGAAGATTGCAGTGGACAAATAGTATATTTCAGTTATAGACAAAAAATTAGCAAAGGATTAATGAAACTGAAATATTTTGTTTTACGTTGAAGGTTGGACATATTTATTTGATGATTTATCCAGTAAAGCAGCAGTTCACAAAGTTCATCAAAACTCCCTGTGGTTGGTGGACCATAAATAACTAAAATAGCCAAACTAACCTCACTAGTTAGTATAGGTAGTAGAACATACTTGTAACTTTATTACACACAAACAGTAATTCAGTGGATATTCTGACTATTCATTGCAGTTAAGGTATTTTTGATTATACAGAGTAACTAACTGATTAACATGTTATTCAATACCTTAAGTAGAATATGTTTTATACAAGATTACACCCAATAAAACAGTGATTAACATGACTGCTTAGTGCAGTTATTAAAACATCTTTGTTACTTGATTTACACACAAGAAAACAGTGCATATGCTGACAAGTTAAGTACATTTAAGGTAAGTTTTTTAAGTACCAACAGTAAAACTGATAAAAATGACTATTTAGTATAGTAAATAGAATATGTTTGAGACTTGATTGCAGTCAATAAGACGGTAATTAACATGACTGCTTAGTACAATTAGTAGAACATGTTTATTACTCCATTGCAAACACTAAAACAATGATTAACATCACTAGTCAGTATAGTTTGTAGAACATGTTTGTTACATGATTACACTACATAATAAATATGACTAGTCAGTGCATTTAGTAGAATATTTTTATTTTGTTACATCCACACAGTAAAACAGTGAATAACATGAGTAGTCATTACAATTAGTAGCACATGTTTCTTGCTTGATTGCACAAAATAGAACAGTGATGAACATGACTGGTCAGTTCAATTAGTATAACATAGTTCTTACTTGATTACACACAGTTAAACAGTGGTTAACATCACAAGTCAGTACACTTAGTGGAACTTGTATGTTACATGATTATACCCATACAGTAAAACAGTTATTAAACTAACTAGTGAGTACAGTTAATAGTAACATTTGTTACTTGGTTATACTCAGTAAAACAGTGAATAACATGTCTATGTAAAGTTAGTATAACAAGTTTGTTACTCATTTACATGCACTAAGTAAAAACAGTGCTAAAGTAGAACATATTAGTTACTTGATTACATTTAGTAGAACATGTTTGTTGATTAATTACACTGACATAGTAAAAAAGTTGATTAACGTGACTAATGAGTACAGACAGTAGAAGTACCTGTTATTGTGTTACACTCACACAGTAAAACTGATTGATATGATTTAGTTAGTACAACTGGTAGAATATGTTTCGTACTTGATTGTACAAAATAAAATAGTGATGAACATGACCACTCAGTACAGCTGGTAAAACATCTTTGTTACTTGAGTAAACACATTTAAACTGTGATTAATGTTACTAGCCAATACACTTTTTAGTATATGTTTCTTATTTGATTATACACATTAAATAAGTAATTAACATGACTCGTCAGTACAGTTAGTAGAGCATGTCTTCATTTGATCACACCCATGAACTAAAACTTCATAACATGAGTAGTCACTACAGTTAGTAGAAAATATTTAATATAAATTAAACAATTTTTGGAATGCTAAGTTTATTTATTATTATTACATAATCACACCACACAATAAAACATGATTAATATGACTAGACAGTACAGTTAGTAGAATATATATATATATTTTTTACACTCACACCAATTAACACAGTAAAACAGTGAACATGACTAATCAGTACATTTATTATTAGCTGGAATATCTGTCCAATGGATGGGTAAAATAAAAACTCATTTTTAACAAAGGATAGGAAATTGTGCTTCTATTTTTTGCTTAACATAATAAACGCTAAAAGTTGTCCTGTATCACTTTGCCAAGTTGTGCTGATTTGGTGTTTTTTTCGAAAATTACATGTGGGTCAACCCCCCTCATGGCCATCCTCATATTATCTTGTATCACTGTATCAAGTTTATGCTGATTGTTCAAAAAGTGTAGAACTTATAAGGAACAGATGGCTGAAGGGTGTGGACAAAACACACACAAAATTAGCATTATACAGTGCCTTGCAAAAGTATTTACCCACTGCAAAGTTTCCACATTTTGTTGCCATCTGAGATTGCAATCATGAAACTTTCAAATGTACTTTATATTTAGAATCTACTCCAAACTGAGAAAGCTAAAAAAACGCTGATATTATGTAAGTAAGTTAGATTTTCAAAGAAAATTAGAATATTCTCAATTGCATAAGTGTTCAACCTCTTTGCTATGGAAACCCTAAATCAGTTCAGGGGCAAAAGATCAGTTTGAAAGGTCACAAAATTAGTGTAATGGTCTTTGTTTGTGTGTAAACAAAGTGGTTTAACTTGACTTCAGAGTAAATACATCTGTTCAAGCCTCAAATTACCAAGTGAAATGACAAACCAACTATGAAAACCAAGGAACCTTCCAAACAAGTCAGAAATAAAGTAGTGAAAATTAAAGATCAGGAGAAGGTTACAAGAAATTTCTTATGCTATCAGCAAATTTCAGTTTATATATTTTCTTTGCAGGTTTTGCTGACATTCAACCTCTTTCACACATAACAATGTTAAGGTTGAAAAATAAAAACTTAACTTGACAGTAGTTTAGTTTGAAGAAAGAGAAAACAAACTTTATGTTTGTCTGCCCTTCCCAACTGAGATGCTCAGGAACTTCTGCTCCCCTTCAACCCCACGAATGAGGGTTTATTGTTTCAGTGTATTTAGTTTTCAGTTGTGCTTGCACAAATTAGCCAGTGAAAAAAGAAAAGATAGAGGGCCAAGAGCTGTGAAGAGAGTTGGAGGAGATAGGCGAAGTGTGTGTCTGTCCTGCAGCAGTTAGGAAGTCGACGCAAGGTGGCCTTTGTCTGGCCAGTATGACCAAGGCTGGTACACAAGTAGCGAGTTCCTGGATTAATGCTTGCATAATGAGTATTAATTTTGACTTGAATTAGGGTTGGGATCAAAGGATACAAAATAAATAGAATTCTATGAAGAACTTTGCTGGGGGGGGGGGCAGGAGTACCCCTCCCCCCCCAAATTTTATGGCCAGGGTGCCGATTGAAATACCATGACCGTGCCTGGTGGAAGCTGAAAGGAAAAAAAAAACAGCAAGGTCAATGTACATTGGTATGTTAGATCACTTTGAAAAGTCTAGGCTGATTAAGGTCTGCAGAAATACTGGAAACGTCTGGTTGAAGACTGGTTCTTCTACATCGTAATAGTAGTGTGGTGACTGTGGAGTCTGATGATTGTTGTCAAATTTGGCATCATTATAGAAATGATGGGTCAAAAAAGAGCATTCTGGTTGGTGGGCAAGGGAGGCTTCAGTAGATTGTTCATCTGTTTTGGTTTTTCTTGCTTTTTTGGAAACTAGTCTAAGTTTCACGGGTCTTTGCTGGAACTGGTTCAGTTGACATAGAAGTCTGGCTTAGTGCTGGTTCTGTCTGCCTGGCCTGAGTTTCATTGTTTCCTTTGTTTCTGGTGGGGTTTGTGTGGATTTGTGTGCAGGTTCATGTTGTTTCTCGACTTGTCTAATCTACATGGATATGTCATTTGTGTTGGCTTCGGTTTGTGTGTGCTTCATGGAAGGAGTCGGTTGAATGGCAGCAGTGTTAGTTTTTATGAACATCTTCAGTGGTTTGTTGGTACGTGATGGGTGAACTGGATATTTGGGAGGAAAACAGTAGAAGGTTGGGGGCATCATCTAGGTCTTTCAGCTCTGAAATGAAAAAAGAAGTAGACAAAACCATTAGTTAACAGGTGTTTTGCAGTGAATTTAGAAGCAGTAATGATATTGACATATTGGGTTGGCAGGTACGTGATTCTGGATTTAAGGCTGTGTACTGGATGAATCGTGTAGTCTGGTATGGCCTTTAGACTTGTGTGTATGTCTTCGGTTTAGATGGACTGGTCGACGCCCTTAAGGAAAACAGAGAAAAGGTGTGTATTAGCTCAGGGGGGTTAACAAATAACTGGTGGGTTAGAGTTCAACAGGGAACAGAGATAAGCTGTGTCTTCAGGAGTAAGAGGCTGAACAAAAATTCCTCCCCTTCGTAACAATCGTGTTTCGGATGGGTCGATGGCTGTGTTGGGCTTGTGTTTCCTTAGGAAAATGTTAATCCTCTTTAGGGAGAAATCTTTCGGGATCCCCTCAATAATAACAGGTGATGTCATCAGCAAAATTCAAGTGGGTTGTTTTCCCACGGGAAGACTGGCTACTTGGTCTTGGATAATTATGTCATAATGGTTTGAAATCTCATCAAGGAATGATCAATAAGTTTGATCCTTAGAGATTTGAATAAAACAAGTTCATTTAAAAAAAATTTTTACATTTTTTATATTTCATCAAAAGTGACATTATTGGTAGGGGTGAATACTTTTGCAAGGCACTGTATGTTAGATAACGTTTGTTACTTAATACACTCACACAGTGAAACAGTTATTAACGTGCCTAGTCAGTACAGTTAGTAGAGCATGTTTATTACTTGGTTATATGCAATAAGTTAGTGATTAACATTACTAGTATTTACAGTTAGTACTATACTTTAGTTACTTGATTACACAGAGTAAAACATTAATTAATGTGGCTAGTCAGTAAAGATAATGCAACATCTTTCTTACTTCATAATACACAATAAAACAGTGATTACGATGGCTGGTCAGTATAGTTAGTAAGAACCTCTTTGTTGCTTGATTACACCTACACATTAAAGAAGTAACCTGACATGACTAATCAATACACTTAATAGAACATATTTGTTACTTTATTAGACATGAAAATACTGAATAACATTACTAATCATTGCAGTTAAGAGAAAATTTTTGTACCTTTTTATACACAGTAAACCAGCGAATAATTTCACTAGTCAGTATAGTAAGTAAAATGTTTTACTTCATTGCACAGTGTAAAAAAGGTTTAATATGAGTAGTTAGTACAGTTAGTAGAACTTTTGTTACTTTATTACACACAGAAAAACAGTAAATAACATGAATTGTAAGTAAAATTAGTAAAAATATTTATTACTTGATTACACACAGTGAAACAGTTATTAATATGACTAGTCAGTACAATTAGTAGTACATTTGTCTTACTTGATTATACACAGTAAATCAGTGATTAACATGGCTAATCAGTAAATTTGTAGAACATGTTTGTTTCATGATTAAATCCACACAGAAAGTTAGTTGAACCTGTTTGTTACTTGATTACACACAGTAAAACCTTGATTAAGTAACTAGTAAATACATTTAATAGAACATCTTAAAAACTTCTTAAAACAATGATTAACATGGGTAGTCAATATAGTTAGTAGATCATGTTTATTATTTCATTACACACACACATTAAAACAATGTATCATGTGGCAAATCAGTACATTTTGTTGAATAATTCTGTTACTGAATTACACTGGCATAATGAAACAGTGATTAACATGACTAGTCATTGAGCTAGTAAAACTACTTTCTTGTATGATTACACCCACACAGTGTAACTAGTGTAGAACGTTTGTTACTTGATTACACATAGTAAAACAGTTATTAAACTGATAAATAAGTACAGTTAGTAGTACATGATTCTTATTTGAGTGTACAGTTAGTAAAACATATTTATTACTTGATTACACAGCAAAAGAGTGGTTAACATGACTAGCCAGCAGCAGAAATTGTTTGTTACTTTGTTATACCCACAAGATAAAACAGCGAATAACAGGGCTAGAAATTACAGCTGGTAGAATATATATATATATATTACTTTATTACACACAGACAGTAATTAATGTCACAAGACAGTACACTTAATAAAAAAAAGTACATGATTATGCCCACACAGTAAAACAGTTATTAACATCACCAGTGAATATTGTAAGTACAACATGTTTATTACTTGATTACACGCAGGAAAAACCACGAATAACATGGCAAGTCAGTACATCTACTAAATATGTTTGTTACTTAATTACACTGGCACACTAAAATGTAATTAACATGACTAGTTAGTATATTTAGCAGAATATTTTTGGCACTTAACACACTAAAATGGAATTAACATGATTAGTCACTACAGTTAGTAGAACTTATTTTTTCTTTCATTATACAAAGTAATATAGGGAATAACATGTAAGTACAAGTAGTAGAACATATTCGTTACTTCATCAAAAACCATCAATAACTGATTAACATGATTAGTCAATACAATTAGTAGAAAATGTTTGTTATTTGGTTACTTTTAGTAAAACAATGATTATCATGATTAGTCAGTATTGTTAGTAGAATGTTTTGCTACATATTTACACTCACAGATTAAAACAGTGAAAAACATGACAAATTGGTACATTTTTAGAACATGTTTGTTAATTAATTAAACCAACAGAGTAAAACAGTGATTAACATTACTAGTTGGTAGACTTAGTATAACATGTATGAAACTTTATTACATGCAGTTAAACAGTGAATAACATGAAAAATCAGTACATTTATTAGAACATATTTTTAACAGGATTACACCCAGTTCAACAGTCATACTAGAATACAGTTAATAAAATATTATTTAATTTCTGTAGTGCATATTGGTGCATAGAAAACATGTTAATATTAGAAATAAATGACCTTATAACACCAAAATGTTTTTATTTAATTAGACACTCAATGTTGCACTTTACAGCTTCTACAGGAGCGTTCACTAAAACACAAACCGAAAATTACAGCACAAAGCTTTGATAAAAAAAAAAGTTAAACATTGAGTGTCTAATTAAATAAAATCAACATTTTGGTGTTATGAGGTTGTTTATTTCTGGTTAGTAAAATATTTTTATTACTTAATTACACATCATGAAACAATGAATAATATGACTAGTTAGTCCAGTTATTAGCACATGTTTTTTGTTTGACTACACCCAGTTAAACAGTGATTAACATGACTGGTCATTGCAGTTAGTAGAACATGTTTGTTTCTTTATTACGCTCAATAAAACAGTGTATAACATTTCTAGTCAATATAGCTAACAAATTGTGTTTTTAATTTGATTATACAATATAAAAGTGTTTATTATGCTAGTCAGGACAGTCAGTAGAACATTTTTACTTTGTTACTTGATTACACACAACAAAACAGTGATTAATATCACTAGTCAGTACAGTTAATAGAACATACTTGTTACTTAATTACACAATGTAAAAGGAATCAACACAACTAGTCAGTGCAGTTAATAAAGAACGTATTTGTTACTTGATTACTCTCAGTAAAACAGTGATTAACAAGACTACTCGGTAAGATAGCGTATTCGTTACTTGTTTACATGAAATCAGTAAAACAGTGCTTAACATGATTAATCAGTATAGTTAGTAGAACATGTTTGTTACTTAATTATACCCATGCAGTAAAACAGTGAACAACATGTCAAATCAGTGCATTTTGTAGAACATGTTTGTTAGTTAATTACACTAACATAGTAAAACAGTTATTAACATGACTATTTAATACAGTTAACATAATATATTTGCTACTTGATTATACAAAGTAATATGGGAATTAACATGCCAGTATAATTAGGAAAATATGTTTGCTACTTGATTATACACAAGTCAGTTATTAATGTGGTTAGTACATTTAATAGAATATCTTTCTTTATAACACACAATAAAATAGTGAATAAAATAACTAGTCAGTACAGTTACTAAAACATATTTGTTACTTGGTTACACTCAGTAAAATGGTGATTAATGTGACTACTCAATACATTTAGCAGAAAATGTTTATTACTTTATGACACCCATTCAGTAAAACAGTGAATAACATGACAAGTTAGTACATTTAGTAAAACATGCTTGTTACTTTGAAAAACTAAGAGTTATTAACCTAACTAATCATTTCTGTTAGTAGAATATGTTTGTTACTTGATAAAAACGTTACGTGTTAAAATGTGATTAACATGACTAGTCACTATATTATTTAGAACATTTTTTATTTGATTTTACAAAATGATATAGAGATAAACATGTTAGTACAGCTAGTAGAACATTCTTGTTGCTTTGTTACCAACATTATAACTGATTAACATGAATGGTCATTACAGTTTGTAGAACATGTTTGTTACTTATACACAATAAAACTATGAATAACATGACAAGTCAGCACAGATGGAAAAAATTATTTTTACTTGATTTCACACTCACTGATTAACATGCCTAGCCGGTACACTTAGCAGAAAATATTTGTTACTTCTTTATACACAGTAAGAGAGTGAATGACATGTCAAGACAGCTGGGAAACATTTATTACTTGATTATACACTGTAACAGTTAAAAACATGATAAATCGGATAAACAGAGTAAAATTTAATAAACGTACAATGTTTCACCAGGTTAACCTGGCATCAGGTACATCAACTACAATGAATGCATTGAAACTACAAATATATATAACAATACAGTGCAAGGGTACATTGAACTTTGATTGGGTAAATTTAACAGTAAGGTATTTAACAAGAATTGAAATGTTATTTTTTTGGTTATTAGGTCGTCAAGAAATTAATGTCGCATGTTTTTAGATAAAAAACCTGAACAACTTATATAGAACAACAACACAATTATTAAATGAATTAGTCTCCATTAT
>NW_013666033.1:334319-337925 GCF_000517525.1 Limulus polyphemus
TCTAGGACTCAGCCATTTTTTTTGGCATTTAATATTCTCATAGAGAATCCATTTTTCATCACCAGTGACAATTCTGTACAAAAATGGTTCACGCGCATTACGTGTCAGAAGAGCCGAAGCAACATTCACACGTTGGAAACAATGATCATCAGAGAGTTTGTGAGGCACCCAAACGCCTTTTTTATGGAGTTTTCCTGTATTCCTTAGATGTTTACGTATTGTTTCATGAGAGGCATGTAATTTCAGGGCCATTTCACGAGTGTGTTTCCTTGGGTTAGACTCAACAAGCGTCTTGAGAGCATCATTATCAATTCCAACATGTCAGCTCCTGCCATCACAGTTTTTAAGGCTAAAGTCACCTGAACTAAATTTGCTGAACCATCGTTGACACTTACGACCATTCAAAACATTTCCATAAACTTCTTTGATATTCTTTGTGGCTACAGAGGCATTGTATTCAAATAGCATTACATGCCGAATGTGTGTTTCGTCGTGTGCCATCATTATAAGGGATTAGAGTATACTACACTTTACACATTATATACACAGTTTTTATTCTAATAATGGCTGGAGACGGCTTAAATGGGTAATGAAGAAAAACTTTAATATAAGTTTAACATGACAGCAAATGTACAACGTTTCGACAAGGTTTTTATTCATTTACAACTGGCCCTCCCAATGTTTAGTACATTGCAAATTAACTAGAAATAATCTTGATGAAATTCATTGGTTCAATTTTTTTATGAAAAAATTTTAATGTCTGTAAACTCTTTCTTGTTTGCTCATTTTCTGTAAGCTAAAGTTTGCAGTTGTTTCTTGTTTTATCTTTAGATGAACTTGTGCACAAAACATTTATAACCTATGGACCAATCCAGGAAATACGAGTGTTCAAGGACAAAGGTTATGCATTCATTAGGTAAGTAAGTCTTTGTTCATTTCTTTTTTTTTACATTTAATTTCTTATTAAAAAGATTTCTACATTATATATATATATATATATATATATATATATGTATATATAGACACACACACACACATAAGTAATTAACATGGTGCAACATGTTTCATTAATTCGTAACTTGTAATTCTCTCACAAAGTTATGAAGCCAAGAATTTTTAATATGCAGGAAGTACATACTATTATGGCTATTCAATAAGATAAAACTTGGGATAACCTAAATTTTAATCTTCGTGGATAGTACAGATATGGCACTTTTAATTTTTATTTATTTATTAGGCATTGTTTTATTCATTCATGGATAATACACCTGCTTTATGAAAGTGAGCAAATGATGATTTGTTTTGTGAGGATAGATCAGTTATAAAGGTGTTCAATAGAATAAAAAAAAATTTTCAGCAAACATAAAATAAAAATCGTTAAAACTTAAGTCCTTTCAAACAAAACTTGTATTTCAAAGTGACAGTTACCTATATGTTTGCATGACATATTCCACATTTGGTATATTTATTCACTTTTTGTTTGTTTCTTCTGTTCAACCAGAAATAAATAACCTGTCACTTCACACTGATTGATATGCACATGCATAAGTAATCACTATCAATTCTAAAATTTAAATACATATGTTACATTTTTGATTTAAATACTACCTTCCTTACTGTTAAAACTTGTGTACTTGAGAATGATTGCACCAGTAATCAAAACTTCATACCTGTTCTAAAAAATAATCTTCCTTACTGTAAAAGTAGTAACTTGAATACAACGCCTTCATTTTTTTACCATGTAGCTAATGCAATTAATTTTATCGAATAATTTTAACTTGAAAGATCATAGAGAATTGAGTCCTATAAGTTTATATAATTAAATGAACTTAGCTATTGTCTAACAGGTTTGCTACAAAAGAAGCAGCAACACATGCTATAGTTGGCACACACAACTGTGAAATCAATGGGCAGAGTGTGAAATGCTCTTGGGGGAAGGAAACAGGAGACCCAACTAATCAACAACAGACACAGGTGAATTTCTACATTAGTGATTATGATAGTCATATCTAGGTCATGTAGTTCATTATTGTACATGTTTAGTAAGGTTTTTCAGTTATTGCTGTAGCCATTCTGTTACACTATTATAAACTGCTGTTTTGGCCTTGTAGTTCATTATTGTACACAGTTAGTATGGTCTTGTGGTTATTGTGGTAGCCATCTGGCTTAGATTTTCCATTACATTAATATATTCACAGCCAGGTTGGTCTTGTAGTTATTACTGTAGCCATTTATCTAAGAATTTCCATTACATTATTATACACAGCCATTTTGGTCTTGTAGTTCATTATTGTAAACAGCTATCATGGTCTTGTAGTTAATCCTTTCCAGATAGGTCACAGGTGAAAGGCCATGTCATTGTATTTGTTGACTCGCATTCAAAATTTTATTCAACTATTATTTCATGAATTTATGTCAACAAGTTTGGTATCAAACTATAGATTATAATTCAAATCTTAGTATTATACATTACTCAGTTTCATAATTTAAAAGTAAATATTAAGAAAACACTGTTAAACATCGATTTTTGTGTGTCGCATGGTATGTTGAATGCAGCACTGGTTCAAATTAGTTGTTTGTGATGTCAAAATACTAAGTCTATAGTTTCATACAAATTAGAATCTCAAATTATAGATATTGACAAGCTAGAATATAAAATAAGAACCTCATATCTTTTCTATTTGCTAAGATGTTGCTCATGTAACAAATCAAACACAGTGGAACCCCACCCAGCTCTTTCCATTTTTGGAAATGCTCCCTTATATACACTTACTTCTATATATGACCTGAATAACCAATCAAAAGCTCAGAATGTCCCCCTTGTGGCTTTCCTTGCCATTTTAAATTCTTAGGATGCCATCTCTTTCTTTCAAACCAAGATTTCAAGAAGGTACGTTATATCTTTAGTCTGCTTGAAATTTCATATTTTTTTAGACTGAAATACAGCTGTTACTAAGCTTGATAAATTATAGTGCAATTCTATGGTATTGGTATAGTAATTTATGATTTTTTGTTATTCAACTGTGTATATAAAACCTAAAAAAAATTATCTCATTTCATATTCTCCACATGCGAAATTTTAAAAGACATTAGCGACTGAGTACAAAGGTTGTACCTAGAAGAGATAATTGTTTGCATTACTTTTTTATTTACTGTTGTATGTTTTAAGAAAAATAAGTTTAAGAACTTATTTCTAGATAGCAATAATCTATATCTGTATATAATGTATAATAATTGAAATGTGATGAATAAAATCCCTATAACCCGAGTGCTTTTGAAAGCGCTTGGGTTATAGGGTTTTTATTCATTTCTATCAAGATTTCTTGAACCTACGTGTTTTTCTAAGATCATGAATTGGAATGTGACTGTATTTTAGAAAATACTAGTCTACTAAAACACAGCCAAAACAGGTCACTTTGTAAAGACTAAAGGTCAACGTTTTATTATTGGATACGGTAACATGAGTGCATGTGTGCCAGGTCATTGTAACTTCTGTATTGTTAGCCAGGCACAGTTGAAAGGTCAATATAATAAAAATAATAAATATATATAAGTGTATAATGTTATGAGATTTAAGCTATTTTGTCTAAACATTTTTATTTTTGT
>NW_013666033.1:338925-340920 GCF_000517525.1 Limulus polyphemus
GTTTTCTCAGCCTTTCTAACATTTCTTCTGCCAATTCTTTCTTTTGAATCAAGATTTCAAGGAGGTAGGTTGTATCTTTAGTCTGCTCGAAATTTCATATTTTGTTTAGACTGAAATACAGCTTAATTACTAAGCTTAATAAATTATAGTGGAATTCTGTGTGGTACAGATATAGTAATTTATGATTTTGTGGTTATTCAACTGTATATATAAAACCTAAAATAAATTTTGTTTCATATCTTCTATTTGCAAAATTTTAAAAGCCTTAGCAACCTACATCAAGCAGCAACCGAGTACAAAGGTCGTAACTAGAAGAGATAATTGTTTGCTTTACTTCTTTATTTACTGTTCTATGTTCAAAGAAAAATAAGTTTAAGAACTTATTTCTAAATAGCAATAATCTATATACATATATAATGTATAGTAATTGAAATGCGACTGTATTTTACAAAATACTAGTCTACTAAAACACAGCCAAGACATGTCACTTAGTAAAGACTAAAGGTCAGTTTTACATTATCAGATACCATAACATGAGTGCATGTGAGCCACGCCATTGTAACTTCTGTATTGTTAGCCAGGCACGGCTGAAAGGTCAATATAATAAAAATAATAAATATATATAAATGTATAATGTTATGAGATTTAAGCTATTTTGTCTAAACATTTTTATTTTTGTGTTATATTTTGTTGTCATTCTAGAATGAAAGAGACATAATGTATATTTATTTCCTAATTTTTTATGGTGGTTATGATATTGGTGAAATCTACTGAACCCATACAGAGATTGGTTACTGAAAATAACAGATAAAATATAAAGCTTTTTCTTAAGAAACATTTGATAACTATTTGAACATTATAAAGATTTTGCATGTTGGATAAGCAACATGCGAATAGAAAAAAAAAAGAAGATAGACAACTTTAAAAAAAAGGTTTATTCATAACATTTTAGAAAGATTCAATACTTTACAAATGTTTGCAGAATAAAGTTCTGCACAAATGGTATACATTTCTAAAATGAATATTGCACATACAAATTGCAGGAAATAATATCAAGTTATACATATTCTAACATACAAAAATGTCTATAAATGTTGACACATGATAGAAAGAACAACCAGAATGAAAGGATAAAGAATGGGAAGAATTTAAAAAAATATATACCTAATGTTGTGCACAGGAAAAACTGTATCAGTGAATACAAACATTTTAGACATTGTAAACTGATTTTGACTCATGAAAGGGAGCATCACTACTGTATAAATAACAAAAGAAAACTTTACAAAATATTTCAGTCAAAACTCAATGTAAGTACAAACATTAAAATCTTTAGAGAAAATAAATAACTGTAAACAAAGGAAGAGAGGATACACTTTTATATAGAAAATTAACTCCTTTGAAGAGTAACACTAGTGTGATACTCTTCAAAATGTTTAATACAAAGAAATTCATTACACAGTTTACATTTTGTTGTTACTTTATTTTCTGGGAGGCAAAGTCTGCATCTCTTCCTGTGACTTCTATCAACAATTGTTGGGAAGTGCCTGCCAAGAGTAAGTCTCAAAGGTGATGAGTCCTGTACAGTTCTAGAGAGTGGTATACCAGAAGGACCTGGTCTGCTTTGAAGTAGATGCTCAACAAGAGCTTCGACCAGGTCCGTTCTGAAGGCCTTCTGGGATAATGCCGGCTGGTTGGTCTGTTGTTTGTACAGAATGTGAGCATTTACAACTGTCAAGTCGAAAATAAAAAGTTTTTTATACCATTTTATTGTCTTTCGTCCAGTAAAATAACAGCTTAAGTGTTGGTCATTCAGCCCCACCCCTCCCATAAACTTGTTGTAGTCCACAGTTAACTGAGGTTTGTAACCTTAGCATCCCACCCTCTTCTTGTCATAGTATTAGAACAACAACAGCACATTACACTGCAGTTTACCTTTTGTTCCTGAAACCAGCTTAAGAATTATCCACACTTGGACTAATCTAGCCAGTAAACACA
>NW_013666033.1:341839-342848 GCF_000517525.1 Limulus polyphemus
TATATTAAAGTTTTTCTTCATTACCCACTCAAGCCATTATTAGTCTCAAAGTGGGTTCCTCGTCATCGAATTTGAATTCATCACGGCGATTAATCGAGCTTGTGTAAGTCTAAACGTTTATTTTTGTTATTCCATGTATAATCTTTTAAGTATGTTCTGTCACCAATCCACTACCATAAACCAATCATACTGTGAAACTATCTCCAAACTACGTAACCTGAATATAAAAATCATCAAAAAGAGAAACGATATTTCCTTCCTAAGACAGTGCCGCTCTGAAAAGCTAATTCCTAAATTTGTGAAGGTCAAGTTATCAAAAAACTTAAACCAGTTTTCAGGCATTATCCAAAACATGCAGAAAAAACTCCTAAAAGCAACCCTGAATTCCAAATATCGAGAACTGGACTATTTACAAAAACTCAAACAGAAATTAGATCACCAACTAGCCTGCTACCTCAAACCAGATGATTACGGCAATATACAACATGCTATCAACCAAGATAACTCATTGCTGAATCAAGAAAAGAAGTCTACACACAATAATAAACTAGATCAACGAAGGAAACTACAACAACGTGAAGTGAAACACAACAATGCAGCTCAGCCTAACCTTGTAATCAACAGATCTGACTGGATACTCAACGACACAGAACTTCAACTTTTAAACAAAGGCCTCAACTTTGCCATCAACCACAAAACAACTCCATGCCTAGAGTTCAAGGCGTCTTTAGAAGATCTAGCCAGAAGACTCGTGACCCGCTACATAAAAGAACAAAAGACCACCTCTACCTCAAATATCCTCCAACTACAGAAAGAAGAAATCCATGACATCAACCAACAGACTTTTATCACAGGTAACTACAACAAAATGTGGTTTCCAGAAGTTCCCAAAAACTGTATTTTAAATAACTTTTTCAAAGAATTCTCAAACAAGAATGTTAATATAGTCAACCAATCCCGTAAACTGAAAAGTAACCACACAATTAATGAGATCAAATTCATTTATAAT
>NW_013666033.1:343764-355871 GCF_000517525.1 Limulus polyphemus
TGTTATGTTAAACTTGTATTAAAGTTTTTCTTCGTTACCCACTCAAGCCGTCTCCAGCCATTAATAGTATTAGAATGTAAAGTTGAAAGTGCATAACTGTCTCGTTTGTCAGTCCACATCACAGCTGTCAGAGTTACATGTTAAAAAAATTGTGCTTTTCCTCTGTAGATTTGTAGAAACCAGTTGCTGTGGGAAATACAGTCTGTCTTTCCAGCATGTCCCACAAGCATAGGTTCCCACGGTCAGTAGTTTGTCAATTGAATGAGGGGGAGGTGTCCTAGTCTTTTGTACTTGTCCATCAGATCCATCTCAACGTTGTTTGCTACACCTTTACCTGGCATTTGTCCCTCTTTGCCTGTGCAGATTTTAAACTTCAGACAGTATCCATTCACAGCTTATGCCAGGACCCACAACTTGATACTTGATACCCCACTTAGAAGGTTTCTTTGTTAGATATTGGAGAAAACCAATTCTACATTTTGTGCCGAACATCTGTTCATCTACAGTTAGTGGGAAGTAAAAGAGTTCAGTAGACAGTCTATGATAGGTCTAACTTTTGATCTGTCCATAAGACAGAATCAAGGAGAGCTGGTTTTGCTTGAAGCCATTTTGTTTTGTACACTGATTCTGTCAGAGGCATTGCAACAGAAGCATTAGCTTTCTCAACTGCTGATTCCCCTGACAGACTGCCTCCTTTATCAGAAGAGAAAGATAGGTTCAGTAGAAACTGTATCTCCTCATTGTTGAGAACCAATTTCTTCCTCAATTCCTTGATCTTAGCTTTCAATTCTCTTTTAGTTTACATTTCTAGAAGAAAAAACATTAAGTATATTAAATATATATCATGTATTCTCTGTTAACAACAGAGAATACATGATATATATTTAATATACTTTTCCAAGCTGATTTTCCAAGCCCGTTCCCTTGGCTGTGGTTTTGCTAGATAGTAGATAGGGACAGTGGGAATCTCGTTAATCCATTCATATATGTGTATTAGATCTTTACATGTATATATATTCTGTAAGATGCATCATAGGTTTGGGAAGCAGTATATTTTATGCTAAAATACAGAAACAGCTACAATAGATTTTGGTCAACAACTATATACTAAAACTATTGAACAGAGATTCCACATGTATTATGCATAATAATTACTTACTTCTAAGTAAAAGTCAGTAGCAAGGAATATGTTTCTAACAGAATGTATTCACTTGGTAAGAACTTGTCTACATTTTCCAACAAACTATAGTGAAATAGCTAAAATCAGAGTGCTTGACTAAATTTGAATGTTTGTGAAACAATAACTGGATTTGAAACCTGAATATTTATTGGTTGATGAATAAGTTTGCTGAAAAAGAAATAGGATTTCACAACCATGTGCACAAGTAAAATCTTTGTACACATATAAAGTATACCACTAAATTCCTAACATCCCAAAAGGATTACCAATATTTAAAAAATTGCAATGTTTATTGTATCAACACCGAACCTTATAATAAATGCTTTGACAGATTCAAAGTGCAGTGTTATTACGCTGGAGAATTCTTGTTGTAAACACTGTAGGATACATAAATAAGCCAATAAATTCCACATCCTGTTGTTAACATAAACGTTTTCACTGATTCTAAGTTCAGTATGATTAGTTAAATTTCCTAATAAACACTAAGATATATATAATCTGATACATTAGACATCCTGTTTTTGGAGCTGGGGTCAAGTTGGCTATCTCTTTGCGCTTGTTTTGTTGTTTTCGAGGGTATGGTATATTATGTCACACAAAACAGTCTACTGACACAAGTGTCGATTTCTTGCTTTATTTTCAAACAGTAAAATACACACAGAAAATAAATCTAAAAGGCTTAGCAGTTGAAACATGCAAGAGAAGTACTTTGAAATTTCGTGAACAATAATCAAGAAAAAGAGCACAGCTACTCAGCTTATTTCTGAATTTACAACTTTTCAATATACTTTGAAGATTTGTCTACTGACTGAAGAATAAAATATACTGTTAGAGTAGAGGTAATAACAGATAAAATATAAAGTTTTATATTTACTTTGGAGGTTTTAGTGATTACAAAAATGAAGTTTGAGACAATGAGAAGTATTTTTAAGCTTTACATAAAAATCACTTTGCTCTCACACTAGTAAAAAATATTTGATTTATTCATGGACAAACTGATAGCAAAAATACTTCATTAAAAAATTGATTTTTTTTGTACAAACAACGTGTAATGTTTACTAAAAGTCTACCAAATGTTGTAAAGATACATACTGTATTAAAAGTTATACTATTAAAACTATATACAAGTAAAAATGGTCACGTGGTCGGTCCCTGGTACTGAGCCTGTATTGAGAGAGTTGAAGCTTCATCTAGTGGATCATTACTCACCTAGCTTTGTCTCGTGTTAATTACTATACTCAGTTATCTTGGTCTTGTGGTTCGTTACTGTATTCTGCTATCTTGGTCTCACTCGGCTATCTTTCTTTGTCTTATGGTTCATTACTGTACTCAGCTAGCTTGGTCTTGATCATTACAGTACTTGGCTATCTTGGTCTTTTGATTCATTACTGTATTTGGCTAACTTGTTTTATTGCTGTACTTGGCTCATGGTTTGTTACTGTACTCAGCTAGTTAGTCTTGTAGATCATTGTTGTTCTCAGCTAGCTTGGTCTTGTAGTTCATTACTGCCCTTAGCTAACTTGCTATCATGGTGCATTACTGTACTGTGCTAGCTTGGTCTCATGGTTAATTACAATACTCAGTTAGCTTGGTATCTTGTATCATTAATGCAATCGGCAAGGTTCTATACTCAGCTAGCTTGGTCCCATGGTTAATTACAATACTCAGTTAGCTTGGTATCTTGGATCATTAATGCAATCGGCAAACTTGCTCTCATGGCAAGGTTCTATACTCAGCTAGCTTGGTCTCATGATTCATTACTGTACTCAGCTACCTTGATCTCATGTTAAGTACCATACTCATCTAGTCTTTGTCTTGTGGTTCATTACCTTACTCTGCTAGCTTGGTCTCATGATTCATTACTGTACTCAGATACCTTTGTTACCCTCGGAGTGGATTCCTGTACGTGGTGAGGGAAGGTTCTGTATTTTCAGTTACCTCCTCTGGGATCTAAATATCAACCCACGTGTTTGCCTTGCATGGCAACTCGTGAAGGGGAGGAGAGTATCCTGGTTGTTGAGTGGTGTCTGGAGCACTGCAACACACCATTTTGGTCTTGAATTCCCGTAGACGGGTGGTCCCAGGGTCAATTGGCTGGTCCTGTCGAGCTAGGGTCAACTGAATACCAGTGTTGGGCATTCTCAACAGGTGTTGTGGACATCGTATCTGATGCTGGTGTTTGGGGGTAGTGCTCACGTAACCCTGGCGTTGCTGCAGTGTCCTTGTTTGACATTGTAGTGCATCCCCTCTTAGGACTCCGTGGTGGGTGGGGTCAGTGGGCAATGAATCTTTCTCTCTATATTATGGATCCCCCAAACCCTAATGAAAATAAAATAGTAAAAACTCCACTCGTTGGTAAAGGGCCATGCCTTGAAGACTCTGAAAAGCAGTCTCCACCCCATTGTGCACCTTTTCCTCATTTTTCTTATCATGCATTCTTTGTTGGAAAAATCGTTAGAGCAACTGTCTCCCTTTTTTATTCAGAAGGGATTAGAGTGGCTTGCTGGCTCTCCAAAGTCAGTCAATCAAGAAGCTACATTCTGGGGACGTCTTTGTGGAAACACCAACACCAAAACACAGTGAACTCCTCCTGAATTCAAAGGCCATTGGGGATATATCCATTGAGGTTAATCCCCATGTTACTTTGAATTCCTCACAAGGAGTTATTGTCAAGAGGGATTTGAAGACCATCTCCGAGTCGAACATCCTTGTTGGTTTCTCCACCCAAGGAGTTTCTGTGGTGCATTGTATCTCCACTCGTATAGATGAACTTATGCTGCCTACCAATGTTCTCATTTTGACGTTTTCATCAACACATCCACCTGCCGTTATTTGAACTGTAAGGTATAGCCATATATTCCCAACCCCCTCCGATGTTTCCAGTGCCAGCGGTTCAGTCATTCAAAGACATCTTGTCGTGGTTCTGTGATGTGTGCTCATTGTGGTGGCAAGGACCATGATGCCTATTAGTGCGAACTGGACCCTCACTGTGTTAATTGTTGTGGTTCCCACCTCTCTTACTATAGATCTTTCCCTATGTGGGTGGTGGAGAAAGAGGTACAGCGTTTGAAGACTGTTAACAACATTTCTTACCCTGAGGCTCGGAAGCTATTGTTCCCTACTCCATCTCAGACATATGCTGCTGCACTACGCTCCACTGCTATGGTGAGAGTGCAGACAAACCTTTCCGTGCTTCCATCTGAGTCTTTTTCGCGTCATGTGAGGGTCTTCTGCCCTCAATGGATAACAGAGGTGACCAGTCTATGTCTACTCCAATCTCTGTCCCCACCATTCCTTCCAGCAAGTGCCTAGGTCCACCTCCTATGGCACTGGCCTCTGGTGTCCGCTCGGGTTCTTCTTCTTTGACCCTGAAATGCAAAATGATCATTCGATCATGTCCTCAGTTGCTGGATTCTAAGTCTGATGACAGAGATCTGCCCGCTCGACCAAGGGCAGGATCCATGGAGGTCGATAGACCTCCTTCTAGTTTTCCTCCACCTTAAATACAAATGGCTACTTTGACACAATGGAACTGTCGAGGTTTTCGTTGTAATCTCGATGAAATTAAGGCCTTGATCGATTCCTATCATCCCGTGTGCATCTCCTTACAGGAAACATTTGTGAAACCTGCCAATACAGCAGTTTTCTTTGTACCAGAATGACAGGTTGTGTAATAAATGAGTGCATGGAGGGGTGGCATTGCTAGTCGACCAGCATGTGCCCTCCTTATCTGTGTCACTCGATACACCCTTGGAGGCTGTAGCCATCCGTGTTTCCTTGGGTTTTACCATCACTGTTTGTTCTCTCTCTTCCTGTCTCCTGGAGAGACTTATGATCAATCAGACCTTGGTGCTCTTGTTAACCAGTTACCATCTCCCTTTTTAATCCTGGAAGACTTTAATGGACACAACCCCTTCTGGGGTGGTGCTAATATTGATGGGAGGGGTCATTCCGTAGAGCATATGTTCTCGGATTACAACCTTTTTCTCTTCAATACTGGATCTTATTTTAATGCACCTTGTCAGTCTTTCATTGCCATAGATATCTCAATCTGCTCCCCTTCACTTTTCTTTGATGGTTGACAGTAACCCATGGGGCAATGGTCATTTTCCTCTCATTTTGAGGGAGGTTGGCTGTAGTTGATGCCATCTAATCTGAGTGCCACAATGGAAGTTGGACTAGGCTGACTGGCTCTCTTTCATCAGTCTCTCCGAACTTGATCCTGCCATTTTCTGTCTACCATCAATAGACGATTGTGTGACAGCAGTGACTGACTGTTTTGTTCAGGCAGCTGCTCACTTTATTCCTAATACCTCGACATGTTTTCCATGGTATCCTTTCATGGTGGAGTCCTGCCTGCCAGGAGGCACAGAAGGCTCAAAAACGGGTCTGGGATACCTTCTGACAGTATCCCTCTCTTTCTAACCGCATAGTTTATCTGCAGGTCAGTGCCCACACACACGGAAAGTTTGACGTCAAAGCCAAAAGGAGTCTTGGATTAAGTTCGCTACTAGCATATCTTCTATTACCAGTTCCAAAAACATATGGAACAAGATTTGGAAAGTCACTGGGAAATATGCTTCCCTTCCCCTCTCCATCTTGCTCTCCAATGGCCAGGAAGTTGCTGATGCTCTTTTGCATCTAGCACTTCTGTTTCTTCCCCTGCCTTCTTGGCCATCAAGTCTTGGGCAGAGCAATCACCTCTTTCCTTTTGGGCCTATCATCTCTATGACTGTAATCGCCCCCTTACACTGGTGGAACTCCAACTTGCTCTTCATCAGTCTGGTAGTACATTGGTCAGACCTGACAATGTTCATTATGAGATGCTGTGCCATCTCTCTCCTGTCGCTTGCTATTCTTCTGGTTATTTTTAACTGGATCTGGCAGAAGCATGTTTTTCCTGATGTTTGGCACCAGGCTATTGTCCTCTCTTTTTCTAAACCTGGGAAGGATCCCAAGATTCCTTCTAATTATTGACCCATCGCTTTGACTAGCTGCCTTTGTAAGGTCTTGAAGCACATCTTGGTTGGTTCATTGAATCAAACACACTCCTCTTGCCCACCCAGTATGGGTTCCATCGACAGCGCTCCACCAAGGACCATCTGAGTTGATTTGAAACGTCGATCAGGGAAGCCTTCCTCAAGAGAGAACATCTTGTTTTTCTTTTCTTTGATCTTGAGAAGGTTTATGACACTGCGTGGAGGTATGGCATTTTGCAGGATCTCCACTCCTATGGGTTGTTTGGTCATTTACCCATTTTTATTCAGAAATGTTACTGGACAGGCAATTCCAAGTCCATGTGTGTTTGACTCTTTTCCGTTCCTTTCCACAGGAAGTTGGAGTCCCTCACACCTTCCTTCAACTGTTGCAAATGGGCTCTCATATCAGTTGTTGAACATGAGGTTTATTGAGCGGCAGCTTCAGACTGCCCTCAATCGCTTGTTGATGTGGACCACTGCAAACGGTTTTACATTTTCTTTTTCCAAAACAGTTTGCCTGCATTTTAGCCACCAACAGGGTCTCCACCCAGATCCTGAGCTCTGTCTCAGCAATGTTGTTATTTGTGTGGTCTCTGAGGCAAAGTTTTTGGGGCTTATATTTGACTGTAAGCTTGCCTTCATTTCATACATCAAGCAGCTACATGTCAAGTGCTGGAACCCATTCACCATCTGGGGCTTTTCGCACTTCTCCAGTCCACAGTTTGTATACTGAGTCCCACAAACCTGCTCTTCACCTCCTTCATTTGCAACTTTCTCTACAATATGCTACCAAGCTTTGATCCTTACCACAGCATTCCACCTGGGATTGTGTCTGTCTCCCGTGGTGAGCCATGCTCTTTAAGAACATATTGACTGCAATCTCCTATTGGCCTTCGTATCTGGGTACAGCTGGCTGAATTGGGTCTGGCATTGGATGACATTGCTGTCCCCAATGATTAGCCCATTCTGCCAGGGCTTATTACCATCTCTGCCTTGAGTCATCTGAGGAAGGCGGATACTCCGATTGGAAGTACCATCTTTTTTCTGAACATCTTTAGAGCCACTCTTCTCTTTCTATTTACACAGATGGGTTGAAATCAGGTGACTTTGTAGGCTCTGCCATGGTAGTTGCTCACAGGATCCCTTCTACAGTTTCTCTGTTCACTGCCAAGTTGTATGCTATTTCTCTTGCCCTGGATCATGTAGAAGCTATGCAGTACAGCAGTTGTACTATTTATGCTGATTCTCTTAGCTCTCTACTGGCCCTGGAATCGCTTAACATTAGTTCTCACCTTGTTATCGTCGATATTCAACAATGACTGACCCATTTTTCTCTATCTTCCATTTTTATCCAGTTTTTCTGGATACCTGACCACATCGGTATTTACGAGAATGAGCTCACTGACACCGCAGCTAAGTCAGTCTGCTTTGGGGCTGTGTCCCATACATGGAGTACGGTCCTGTCTTCAAGTTGTGGCTTAGCACCAGTTGGCAGTCGACTTGGGGTGAGCAACGTCATAACAAGCTTTTCCAGATCAAACCATCTGTTGCTCTTTGGCTGTCTTGCTGCCATAAAGATCGGAAGGAGGAAGTTGTCCTGGCAAGGCTATGCTTTGGTCACAGTTTTTTAACTCATCATTTTCTTTTATCTGGTATTGACCCAACAATGTGTAGTCTTTGTGACACTTAAGTCACAATAGCCCACATTTTACTGTCATTATGACAATGAGCAGCAGCACCATTTTAGACACATGTTTAGTAAGGGTTTACCCCCTGACGTTGGGCAGTGTCATTGGTGATGGTGAAACTGCCCAACTTGATTGTATTTTCAATTTTTTAAGAACAATTGGTCTTTTTAATTTTATTTAATTATTTTATCTGTTCTTTAGACATATTTTTGTTTTAACTCACTACAGTTTACTTTTACTGTTTTTACCAGTTGTTTGGTGCAGATAGCCTAGTTGCTTTGTGTCATAAAACACCAAACAAACAAACAACCAGTTCATACTTTGTTAATGAACTTAGCTTAGTCTCTTAGATCATTACTGTAGTTAGCTGGCATAGTTTCATGATTAATTACTTTATTCAGCTAATTTGGTCTTGTATGTCTTTACTGTATTCAGAAAGCTTAATCTCATAGTTTGTTACTGTTCTCTGCTTTATCTTGGTCTTGTAGTGTGTGACTAGTAAATTATTTTGTGCTTATAGTTTATGGTTGTAGTAAGTTATCTTGCTTTTTTGGTTTGTGAATGAAAGAAGTTACTTTGTTGTTTTAGTTCATCACCATAGTCAGCAAGCTTTATTTTGTAGTTTGTTGGTATAATCACTTTCATCATGCAGTTTCTTATTGCATTCATCTATTTTTATCTTGCAGTTCATCACCACAAAGTATAACTACTGTATTCAATATTTTTCTCATTAAACTATGCAGAATTGTTTAGTGTGAGAAGTGATCATCATACACACTGACAAACAGCTATGTAATATAGCTATGTAAAACAGTGCACTTCCATTTTTTTGTAACAAAGAAAAGCTTTTAAAAAAGTAACAAGTAAGCATATTTTAATTTTTATAAAATAATCCATGGATGTTGATACCAAATAGTATAAATAATGTAGAGTTGCTCCACATTTTCTTGTTCAGTTATGTTTATAAAGCTTTCTAATAGAGCTCAAATCATAAACATCATTAGCTATCTCAAAGTGTAAAGGACATCCTGGTGTACAGAAATCAAAGACAAAGTAATCTTTAGGAGATGTTTTGGTGGAAGAGAGAAAATATTTTAACTAAAACAATTGATTACAAGTTTGTAGTGGCCAATAGCTGTATTAAAGGTCATCAGACTTAGATCTTCAAGGCCTTAAATTTCAGTCTTTTAGGATACAAGATGTTTAAAATTATGTAAAAAATTACTATATTCTATAAGTTAAATGTCTGACTTAAAGTAAAATTTGGTTTTAAGAATGAATTGGGTAGATTGGTAAAAAAATTATATAATTCACCAAAAAACCTTTTTAAAACCTACTGTATAAGAAGACAAGTGCCATTATGCCCTCTTCTATCACTGTTGAACTGGTTCAACAGTCACTTAAGGCATTTAAATCTGAAATTAATTGTAATGCTGCTCTAAACACTTGTGTATTTTATTTCATGAAGTATAAATGAACTTTACTTTGGAGATCATTCAGGAAATAAACATAGGCTCCCCAAACACAAATCATTTCATGATCTACCATAATTTTTTTTTGTCTCCATACTTATAAACTTGTGTTTGTACTGCAGAACCTGACAACACCTTACACCTACCCATATCAACAGATGAGCTACTGGTACCCTCAAGGCTACCCTCCAGTGCAGGGACAGTTTGTGCAGGGAATGAATTACCCATATGGCCAATACTATGGGCAAGGATTTGGGTAAGTCTAATACATTCCAATGAACCATTTTCATTACACAGTCCAGTGCGGATATTATTCAGTGTTGGAAGATTTTGATTGGATCAAAATAACCTTACCAAACTGTCATATGCTCATAGGAAGTTGATGGTTGTTTTTATAAATCCACAATGGGCTACCTGCTGTATCCACCATGGGGAATCAAACCTCAGATTTTAAATAGCATTTTAAGTCCATCAACTTAAAGCTGACTTACCGATATACACTCATAGGAAGTAACCCTTGTATTCTTCTTATGCACTTGCTAGAATTTTATAATACAAAATGATTTGGTTGAACAGATGTACATCATATGGTTTAAGGTGTCTTGAAATTAAACCACTCATTACCAGATTCATCCACTGTGATGCAGAATTTACTGAGTTCTAGCTTTAAACTAAAAATAATTGATAAAATCAAAGTTTGATTCATTTCTATGAGAGTAAGTTCTTATTTTAGAAAGTAACATTTTATTTGTATTTAAAAGTGTCAAATTTAATAACCTGCAAGTTCATCTATATATATAAAGCAAAAAAATATGTCTGTCCCTTATCTAACTATTCCTAGGTCACTAGGCCAATCTCAATCTAACTTTGTGGGATGATAATTTGGAACAAAGGGCATGTTAATGGGGGGTTCATAACCCCCTCCAACCCCCCATTATTTTCGTTATTGAGCATTTATTATCTTTGATGTAAGTTATTGTTAACTATATTCATAGATGGCACTATATCCTCACAAAAAAGATTTTCTATAAAACAATGTACACACATTGTGGGGGAGGGCACACAAATATCTTATATATCTCATAGATAGGAATGGCTGCCACTATTGGAATAATACATAAACTCAGGTGAAGTTTCTACTCCTACAGCCACCATAAGGCTGATATGAAGAGCAATTTCATGGGTTATACCCACTTCCTACTTTGACCAGTGTCATTTCATCTTCAGCCTGTAAGATAATTCTGTGGCCATCAATTAATTAATCACATAAAACACTGAGGAAGGACATAAGAGTTGAGTGTTGAAAGCACCCCTACTGCCACTACTTTGGCTGCTATGTCTTAATACAAAGTCACCCTGACCATCGCACAGTGTATACCATGTTTTAGGTATATACATCTTTAGTTATTGAACCTTATATAAAACTTTTGGTTAGGTAGTAATGAATACTGTAATAATATGTTATAAATAAATTGTGTGAAAGTTAGGATGTTTGTGTTATTTATCATAGCATACAACCAGGACAATGGACAGGTACAGCAGCCTGTCTCATATTAAAAAAATGTCGAAGAAATGTCTACTTCAGTGTTGTGTGTACCATATCTAATACTCTTTTTTTTTCTTTTTTTTTGTTCTGCAGTTTAGGAATGCAGATGGCTTGGCAGGGAATTCCAGGACAACCTCAGATGGCTGCAGCAGCTGCTCAGGGTCCCATGGGACAGGGCCTTCACCAGCCCAATGTTATTGGTGCCTACCCTATGCAACAGTACCAGGCACAGTAAGAGAGAGAGAGAGGTGCCTCTTCTTGTCTTGCTCACAATGTGAGGACTAACGAATGTTGGGGAGAGGTGTCTAGATGTCTAGTCTCCAGTCCTCATCTGAAACAAGAAAGTCCTTGGTCATCTATACACCTCTCTTTCTTACACCATGAGTAGAAACAACTAGAAGTCTTCTCATTAAATATGAAAAACATAAAAAACAAATCAAGTTTTAAGTGATGCTAGACAATAGGTGCCCTGCCTTAATATCTACTACTATTGTTTCTGTTTATTTGTTTTCTCACATGTGAATTAAGCACATGATTGTAAACTGAAAAGTTACTGACAGTGTTAAGAGTTGCTGGCATTCCAATCAGTTTGTCCTTTAGACTTTATGTTTTTGAGACTGTGAAAATAAAATACTGTTCATTATTGTAAGGTAGTTGCTGTACTCAGTAACCATTGTTTTGTATTGCTTCAAAGGCTACCACTTCTGAAAGATATACAAATATTTTTGGAAAAAAGAAGTTATGTTGACTTGGTTTGATGGTGCCCTCCCTGCCATTAAAAAAGAGAAGCTTCATATTTTCATACTCTTATCTTGTGTGTTATTTCTAATTCGTTTTCAAAATTTAAAGAGAGCCAGTCATACCTGCCCTGAAAATGGGCAACACATTTTAAAGATGTATCTAAACTATTTCATATGCACAATGTACAAAGTTTTTGCTCTTTGTGCAGAGCCATTTTTGGAAAAGCTGAAGGAGGAAGAAGAACACTAGATGTTAGTGATGTAGTGACTAGTAAACTTAGCTGTGCTTAGTTGTAGTTGTAGATTCTATATTATGTACAGATACCTATTCAGTCAACATTAAAACACTTCCTTTGTCCTTATATATATATATATATATATATATATATATGTGTGTGTGTGTGTGTGTAGTATACACACGTACGACTAATAGTACTACCTACGACGTCTTCTACGAACGAAGTAAGGTTTAGGTTAAGTAAAAGTAAAAGAAACGAAACCG
>NW_013666033.1:355892-373022 GCF_000517525.1 Limulus polyphemus
TACGTACTACAACTTAAACTAACTTACCTTCGTTCTTACTATATATATATATATATATATATATATATGTGTGTGTGTGTGTGTGGTAATCACAACTGGCCAAATTGATACTCCAGCTTCTGAACAGAATGGTTTAGATAAAAGAGAACAACCCAGTTAGATAACTACCTTTTGTATCCTTAACCAAAATGTTTCTGTTTCCAAGGTTGGAAGGCAGGTTTTGTACATAATCCACAAGGTTTTGGTTGGGGCTGGTTTTGTACTGTTTTTACTCCACCCACATTGTTGTTTACTGTTACCTGGAAGAGATCAACATAACTTCTTCCGTAATAGTAAACGGCAAACTTCCATTTTGTACCAGATGTTTTGATAAGGAATCTCAAACAAGTAAAGTATTTAGTGCATGTGGTAACCTACCATGGATTGGTTAAACTTTAGTTATCAGAACTTTTTGTTTCCTTACTTCTAAATTATCAAGGTTAAATAGTGAAGAATGCTTTGTGTAATTAAATTCCTAGCCAGAATGTATCTGTGAGAATGACCTGGAGTTAGAACTGTAGAAAAAAAGAATAATAAAAGTGATAAGTTTGTAAGGAAGTTGTTGAACGTAACTCACTTTTGAGGTAAATTCTTTGTCACAAACAAGTTTGCTTAATATGCTGAGGTTTTAAGTTTGATAGTGCATTAACAAGTTTTGTATCAGAAATATTCAGCCTTCTGTTTGTAAAACTAATGAAAATATTACTGTTACAAAGGCCAGCTTAACATTCCATATTCATTTTTAACATATAACTAAGACTACCACCATCACAGAGGTTTATTCTTCTAATGGGTCATGTTTTGGTACAAGTTTATCAAGGAGTAAATAGTACACCATTATAACATAACAGGATATAAGTATATTAATAGCAATTTCACATTGAGAAACTACAGTAAAAACATACACATGACCGAGTTACTACAACTGTTGGCTTGTCTCTGAAATGTGTTGTCTAACCATTTTAAACTCTTGGTTTATAATTTTCCTATTTTCATCATTTTATGCTTCTTTCTCTAATTTGTTTCTAACTCAAGTGTTACACCATTTACATTTTAAAATTTTCCTAAAGTAATTGAAGAATGTTATTTATGAACAGCAAAAAATAATAATTACAAATCATACCTAGTTTGCTTTGAATTATTGGAAAATAAAGTCACAATAGTGTATCATTGTAACTGTAAAATGATAAATCTTGTATATTATGCAAGGTTGCCAACAAAATAAATAACTTCTGAACATAAGTTCCCTGAATGATGAAACAAGCAAACAACATCTGAACATTATTCATTAGCTTTTAACATTCTAACATTTTCTTTGGCCATGATATCCATAATGATTACAAGGTCCAGTTAGATGAGAAAATTGAGATAAGTTTAAATCAATAAACATGGCGCCAGTGACAAACACTCATTCTGAAAGTATTATTGTAATCTGCTCTCTAATTAGATGTGTTCTTTGGTAAAAATAATGCCAAGTCCAGTTTACATAACAATAACAAATAAATTTATTCATATTTGCTACAGTTTTTATTCACTTTGATGCAAGTTGTAGGCTTAAGTTCACAAACAATGTTTGGATATTCCCAGACTAATAGTATTATCTAACTCTGAAATAAACTCGTAGAAATTCCTCTCGGTAATCAACTGTATATTTGCAATTATTCTTATTACTAACTCTGAATTGAATCACTCATTGAATATTCATTAACTGCTCATTACTTCAATAATTCTCATATTTATAATGTACCCTTATTTTCTGCATATTTACAAACTTTCTACATCATCATCATTAGTTCCCTCTAGCAAACATCTAAATTAAGATATTAATTCTGCCTTCAATTTGTTGAATGTTTGTTCACAATCAGTTGCCTGATAAAACTTATTTGGTTTTTCAAATAATGTGTGTAGAGACAAGCCATGTCAAAGAATGACTTTATAAAACAACAACAGTAAGAGCATAGTCCAAGAAATCTTACCTCACATAAGTTCTTCAGTATTGCCAATTCTCAATAGATTCAATTTTAGATGAGTCTTTATACGTTTCTCTCTGCTGACTGTGTGTCCCAGGAAACTCGCCTGTTGACAGAACAATTCACACTTCTTGAGATTCAGCTTAAGGATCTCTTTCCTCAACCAATCCAAAACTTTCTTTAGCCCATCATAACATTATCAAAGGTCTTCCCCTGTGTGACTACTTCATCCAAGTAGATGAGTATAATATTCAAGGGTGGTTCAGGGAAAGAACACACTGCATTAGTCATTGAAATGTCACGTGTATTACATAAGCCAAATGGTAACACAACAAATTGTCATAATCCATTTCCTGCAGTAAAGGCAGTCTTCTCTTTCTTTACTTCATTGGTTTGCTCTTTCTAGAATCCACTCTTAAGATTCAATGTTGAAAACCAATTTGATCCAGATAGAGCATCGAAAGTAGAGTTAATCTTTGACAGTGGGTGGACATTCTTCTTTATAATTTTAATCAACTTTTGGTATTCTACCAGAATCTTGTGGATCCCTCCTTCTTCATCTTCACCAATACAAAAGGTGATACCAATAGACTAGAACTCACTTCTATCACTCCTTGTTATTCATGGCTTCTATCTCTTTTGAAAGCCTTAGCTTGTTTTCAAGAGGGAGTCATATGGCTAGCTGACATATTGGGGCTGTATTTCCAGTATTAATCTTGTAAGATATTTTTCTTGTTCAGTCTCTGAGTGTTGAGATCCAGTGGATAAGGTATCTTGATAATCCATGAGCAAGTCACATAATCTTTCACATTGATCAGCTGTAAGACCTACACAGTTCCAGTCATACAGCTCTTTTAAGTGAACTAGTATGCTGTCCTTATGTGAGGATGTGACATCACTTCCAAAATCTTGTCTCTGATGTTTTCAGATGTGAAAGTACTGCCTGTACAACTTCACATTTTGCAATGTCTCTTTCAGTCTTGACTCAAATTTATGGTCTATTGTGTTCATGGCTTTAATGATGAAATATTTATTATTCAGATCCAAGATATTTCTTCCAATCATTAATCCTTCAGGATATGCTGGAGTGTCCAGTTCTATTACACCCCAATCACTATATGTAACTTTATTCCTAACAAGTCTTTATGAGTATTTTACTTCATGGTGGTACAGTAACTGTCCTCCTTGTTCATCCTCTGGTGTAGTAACTGCCATATAGTGCACAAGAATTTCCTGATCATAGACTGAAGTTATTTGAAGCTAGCCTACCCTTGCATCCATATCTCCACATGAAATCAGTTCCAAATATGCACTCTTTCTTAATGTCAATCACCCATACACCATGAGGTGTAGAGAATTTCCCTACAGTAAAAGTAGCTTCCAACTTTCCTCTTGTTGAAACTTTGTCTACTTGTTGTTTGCATCAATCCATCTTTTTTCTTCATCACTGAAGGCAATTTCCCATCTTTCATTACCAAACTGGGTCAAACTATTGTAGCTGTAGAATAATGTCGATCAACATACTGCAAGGGTTCTCCATCAAAAGACCTATGGACTCCTAGACTGGTTTCTTTAAATAATGACCTTCTTGTCTCATTTTAAGCAGATGGAGTATTCTCAGCTGAACTTTGCTCCATAAGTCCAGTTAATTCCTGTTTCCTAGTGTCTAGTTATCTCTTTGTTGTTCCTTTGATTTGGTGTGCTCAAAGACATCCTTAGAGTATTGTCTCCTTGGTTTATTAACAACTGTTGATTCCTTAAAGTTCTGGTTGTAATGGCAACACTTCCCACAATTATAACAGGTAAAATAATTGAAAAAATCGTACAAAATTCTTTGAAAGTTCAACCAAGATGTCCCTCTCTCATTTTTTTTTTTCAACTCTGTACCCCATTCCAGAACTCTGTTCATACTCACTTCTGCTAAGTGTCATTTCAAACATAATGGATATGGCAGCTACTATTCCTTGATAGTTATGGTTGTCAGCTGGAAGGTTTCTTAATATTGTTAAAACTGGTCCTTTAAAATGGGCAGCATGATGAATAGTTGGTTGTTTACTATTCAAACCCATTCACTCTATTAGTTATTTCAAACTGAGCCTGATATGCCTCCCATAGTACCTTTCAATCATAGGAAATATTGAATTGAAATAACCAAATTCTGGAACTGAGTTAGATAGTAACATGGCTGAATTAGTCCAAGAAGTTCCCAATAGGTTCTCATATTCCATATTATGAAATAAATGGTGTTTTACATTGGAATTCTTGGGCATATGCAGAAAAAGGTGTGGCTGGTAATCTTTACATATACCAGTCCTTTTTCTAAGTGTTTTATTCTGTCATTGATTTTGTTTTTGCTTGTTCAGTTCTGTCATTAGAGCCTTTCTACACTTCAATCTTGTTGTAATCCCTCTGTACATCTCCAGTAGCTTCATCGATCTTGTCTTCCATCATATTTATATTTGTTCCTAATTCTTCTTTAAATATTACACCTCTTTATTTTATCTTCTTTCTTAATGAACTTCTTTTAAAAGTAAAATTTTTGACATTTCATGATTGAGTTATCATCTTGAAGTTTAGTCAAAGTTTTGTTTTATTTTCATCAAAATAATGTTATTTCTGACACCAATGCTGTAACTTACTGTATCATTTGGTGAGTTCTTTTGAATTATTTGGTAAAAATAATGCCAATTCCAGTTCACATAATGATAAAATTAATTTATTTGCTCACTAACATTTGCTAGAGGCTATGTTCACTTTGACACAAGTTGTAGGCCTTAAGTTCACAAACAATATCTGACCAGATATTCCAAAACTTATGGTATGCCTAACTCGCAGATAAACTTATTTAAAGAGTTTCCTTATAACTCAAATGAAGAACAATATACACAATAACCTTCACTTTTAACATCAAACTGGATCACTCACTGAATACTCGTAAAAAAACAACTCATTACTTCACTGATTCTTGTATTTATAATGTACCCTTATTTTCTACACACTCCATGAACTTTCTAGACGATTATAATATTATCATCATTAGTTCCCTCTAGCAAACATCTAAATTAAAATATTAAAAATATAACTTACAACAGTATTTATATTGACAGTCATGAAATGATATACAGTGCAGACTAGAATAGAATAAAAATGATATACTGTAAAAATATGCCCATGAAACAAAACTGTAAGTAACTTTATGTCCACTATATAATTGAATGAATATAAATCATTTGTTTAAAAACTATTAAAATAGTACCCAACAAAATGTAAAACTAGGCGATCCAATGACAAAAACTCATGACGACTACATTCAAGCTAACAGGGGTTAATTCACATTTTCACTAAGTCAACATTGAACAGACTATTCATCCAGAGGCATTTAATTTCTATGGACAGTTGTTATTCCAACTTTTACTAGTCAGATCAAAGAAACACATTGGACTCTTCAAAGCCTTTGTCAACTATTAACAGTTGTGTCTCATGAATTGGATTCTAGGAAGCAGATTACAATTAAAGCCTGTCTAAGAGATGTCTAATAAGATGACCAAAATATGAATTGGGATCAATTGCATGACTTTTTTAATCTCAGTTTTACTCTCCAAAACAGCTTACAAGTTACAAATAATTTTTGTCTAATGTGTTTCAAAAATTAGCATTTACAGATTTAATTTCTTTTGAAGTAATCAATCTTCTTAATGCCATGTAAAATATAATTTATTATGAAAACTTTTATACACAAGTACAGTTTATCAGCTTTCATATTTTAAGGAATACATCAGTTTATACAAAAGTACTTGTAATACTATTATTTATATGTTGATTGATCCATTACACCCAAATTTTTAAAATAAAGAATTTTAAGCAAGGTCATTTTAATACAATGTGTAGCTGTTTTCCTCTTATCACCAGTTTCCATTTTAAAAGGCATTACTTAACAAAGCACAGCTCAATTCAAGCAAGTAGCTACAAGTAAAATGACTACCTTTTCCATACCATAAAAACTCCCAAGAACAGAAATTTGGAATATAACCCTGCAGAAACAACTTTATTTTCAGTATGTTAACAAAACGTATGTTCCAAGTTTACAACTTTAGTTTTAAAGCATAAAATGCAGATTGCCAATCAATTAGTGTCTGAGATTCTACCATATTATTTTTCTCTAAAAACAGCATTGATGAAAAAAAATAGTTTACATGTGTTTTTTTGCTACTCATTTGACTCTATAAATCTGTTTCCAGGTTACAAGTTCTAACTAGAACGATTTGAAGCAACTTTATTAAAACTCATAATCATTTTAAAATAGATGCAAAAACCCCATTTGGGTTGGTTGATTTTTCTTTTGCATCATGTTGATTATTGTCAAAAATTAATTCATTTTGAAGAAATAAGCAAATTAGTAAAATCTATTATATTTAAACATTGTTTTCATGATTATGTGATTATCTCAAACTAACCAATATTTAAACTGCTTAGTTTCATGATCAGAAAAGCAATAAACAATGATATATGTAAATGTGTGGAACTTTTTCAAATTTTGCTGGGAACACTAAGTCATTAGTTTTCTCACATTGACATTTACTTTTTTCTCATTTCTTGTATGAAATCTTCAAGTTGTGAAATTACAAGAAGATGCCAAAGACTCACTTGAAGTTTACACTTTTTGAGTGAACTTTATAAAAATTTTACTGTGATACTACTACTAAAAGTTCTAACTAAACGTGTGGACATGATGATCTGCCATATTTTTCAGTGAAATGTAAAAATGTCTGAGAACTTAATAGAAGTAGATTCTAAATACAGATGTATGAAACTAAGATTGAACATGGAAGGTTTTAATTAGAATAACCCAGTCAATTGGAGACTGATAACAGTTTACAGAAAAACTAGTTGTACATTAATACATGTAGAAATAAACTTATGTCAGTCAGTTTGATTACATTGGTATCTTAAAATATGGTGACTAACAATTAAGATTGTATTTTAATCAGAAGTATAGAGAAAATAAAATGCTATGAAGCTTTAGCCCAATAACATACAGGCCACTCTTTAGCCAAAATGATACAATGAAGACTGGCCATTACAACAAACTCAAACTTTTCAAGTCAAGTTAATTTAGTTTATTCGTACAAGTCTGCTAAATGGCTTGTTCACTTGAAATTTCTTTAAAGGATTGTTTTCTTTCACAAAGAAGGCATCAAACTGATTTTATATGCTATAACACTTCATAGGAGAGATATATATACTTAGATCAGAACATCATCACAATCACTACAATGATTATATTATTACAAGAAGTATACAATTTAATATTTACATAACGCCAGTTTCAACTTTACAACAGATAATACCATAAAAAAGGGATGTTGAAACCTTGAACCTTGCTTACATGATAATTGACTGGTTGGAAAGTTGTTAGCCATTTACATAACTTTAACTACCAGATTTTATGATTTTCAGTTACAAGATATTGCATACAGAAAACAAACATGAAAAAACATTTTACCAAATTAGCATCTGTCTTCTAAATAAACAAACTCACTTTTATACCTTGCAACTTACTACATTACAAATAGCGTCATCAATATTTAAAAACTTGTAGTTTTATACTTTAAATATTGTATGAAGATTTTAGCAATGTAACTTTTTAAACTGGTATTAAGCATTTCTAGAGATCTTGAATTACATTTGCTTTTAATTGTAAGTGCTAGCACAAAGATTTGTAATAAAAATAAGTAATGACTGAATTACTGACTGTACATTCTTCAGTGAGAAATATTAACAACAGTTAGTCACTGAATGACTATTACATCTGTTGCCTTTAGAGCTTAATATATTTCCTCACATCATCTTCAATTTTTTTGAATTAAATAATCATAGTAACACTGAACTTGTAAGATAAGAAAAAATCAAACCAAATTAGATTACTCAAACTTCACTTAAGACTTAAGAGTAGTCCTGAATTATTGCTTTTAATCAAATAATTATGAACAAAGTAAAATCAAATGTATAGTGCCATCTCTCAAAACAAAAAAATAATTCACAATGTTTAAGTTGCAGGTTTAAATTAGGCAGTTCTCCATTGGAAACAATAGTCAGTTTATGATTGGTAATTGTCTGATGTAATCCTATGGCCTATTGAAAACAGTCAGTTCTTTTGTTTGAGAGGTGAAGGTGCTATACATCCAATTTTACATAATTGAATTTTATTTAAATACATATATGAACATTCTGCAAAGTAAGTCTTGTTTAATTTACATAAAGTATGAAATGCTATGAAAGATTTTCTATGATAAATGGCAAAAAAGCTAAACTACAATGAAAAAAAAGGAGGCTTACCATGGATTAAGCCTAATTAATCACTATAATGTGGTGTAGCTTTTTTCATGGGCTATTCATACCACTTCCCAGAAGCAATACATATCTTTATCACAAATTCTTATGTTATTCAAGTTCCAATTCTTTCTTAATTCTTAGTGTAGTTACAATTAGAAAATTCTGGTCCACATGATTTTCTTTTTACACTGATATAAATCCTGTTATACTACTATGTCACTATTGCAAATGATACTGACAACAGCAGTAAACAAGGGAACTTGTTTACTACAATTAACAGCAGCAATCACTCAGTTATCAACTGCTCCAAAATGTAATGACAATATTTAGATAATTTTACATCCATCTGTGAAGACTGACAGACACCTCTCTTTGACAAAACAGCAACACTGATAAACATTTGACTGAGTAATCCTGCCCCAAGATGGTCAGTATGTATATTTTCTTTGTAAGTTCACCAGCTTCACAATAAAACACAGCAGGAGTTGGTTTTACGGGCCTAAATATCAAACAAAAAAGGTTTTTATCAGGGTGGTTGGTTTTGACAACAAAACTTCCTAAGAATTCTTTGTTCTCAGGACAATCATTGTAAATGCTTTTCTTGTTATATGTCAAGATGTTCAGCTTTTGCAAACATTTTAACTATGTGTCATCTCCATATTCATAGCTCAAAAAAAAGCCAAGCTGCATTATGGATGAATATCAACTAAATACTGTACCAAATTAGATGATTTTGTTTAACTACTAACATACATACCAACCTTAATGTTCACATCATACTTAAGATTCTAATAATTATAAATCACATAGTAACTTAGTCAGTTAAATTAAAAAGGTTGGATCCTCTTGACCAATGTGTTCATATATGGGAGAATTCAATTTAAAGCATTGTATTAAAAACAATGAAGATTTAAAATAAATTCAAGTACACAAATCTACTTCAAAAGAATTAATCAAATAAACTTACTAGACAAAACTTTTTTATTGTGGGATATACAAAGTATAATATTTATGGTTTCATCATTTCACCAGGTTAACCTGGTATCATCAGGAACAACCTTGTGAAACGTTGTAACCATAAATATTATATTCTGTATATATGACAATAAATAAGTTTTGCATTACAGGGTACTTTTATTATTCATTTTATTAGACAAAACTTATAAAAGCAATAAAACATAAGGAATTAACAGTATTTTTTAACACCAAAGTCATGTGTAACAATGAAGTACCCTGGAGTCTTAGAGGAAATGGTTAAAAAAACACCTAAAATACAACTTTTTTGTCCCTTTTTGCATGTTCTGAATTTAACACTATTTTTTTTGACTTCCTCATTCCACAGTTTTAACCCATTCCTAAATAGGCCAGATCACTACAAGACAAATTCAGGGGGAAAAATGAGCCATCTTTTTTTATACACACACACACACAAAGTCTACTTACAGTTTTATAGAATGCTTTAGATTGGGAACTGAGTTCTTCAGACTTGGCAACTAAGTCATCTAATTTCTCTCCACGTTGTAAAACATTCTCTAGGGCATTATGCTATGGGAGTACCATTGAAGCAATATGTCAGGAAGAAAAAAATCAAAAAATCTCATTACTGCAAAGATAATGACTGGAAAGAAATTACAAAGAGTAAAACTTCAACATAAATGGATTGGTAATAACATACTGAATTAAAATGTGTATCAATTGAAACACACTGATGTGCAGTATTCAGTCATACCATTAAAAAAAAAAAAGAGAACTAACTATTCAACTTTACTTATATTGCATGGCATTAGCAAAGGTACCCATGTGGGTTGCAGAACTTGTTTCACTGGCTTGATACTGATGGCAGGATGGTATATGTTTACCAATCTTCAGCTCTAAGGAAGTAGCAATGGAAATATTGACAAGACTGTCACACTCAAACTTGTAAAAATAAGAAAATGAATAAAGTAAGGGGTTTTAGAATCCCTCTGGGGCAATGGATTCCAACTGCTGGTCCACAAACCAGTGCCTGCTCATGGAAACATTCAGAGAGAGAAAAATAATAATTATCAGCAATAACTAAAAATGTGTAATTCTTTCATATAAAAAATTTTAAAACCTTTCAAATTTATTTTTAATATCCTATGTATGACTCTCTGTACTTTATATTTAACAGTTCAAAAAGCCTTTTACAAAACTTTTGATAGTGTGTGGAGTGACAAATACTGAAAACCTTGAACTTAAGGTATACCCCAAGATTCATGGTGATTACAGTTATGGAAACTGGAAAATTTTTGTTATAGACAAACAATATAGAAACACAAGCCACATCATAGTCTAAATGTATATAAAGAAAGCTATCAGAAATTATAAGGCACAGCTTTAATTTTACATTTTGATTAAATGGAAATTAAATCTCTAATATTAAGAAACTCAAGTGCAATTTTTTCTTTAGTTTTTATTCTTTAATAAGTAAATATTTTAATGTCAGATTCGATTAACAACAGGTACATTGTAATTTTTAAGCAATTTCTTTAAAACAATTCACAGAAAAATTTGCTAATAAACAATACCCACATTTTTATATGGTATATAACACATATGCTGGTGAAGTGTGATCCATAGATCAGTAGTTTGTGTGATATTACATCATAAGAAGACTGATTGTAACTTTTAACAAGTCTTTCTTTACTAGCCCAATACAGTTTATCTGAAAGAAGAATATAATAACAAGTCAATCACACACTGCATGCCACGCAGCACTGCTAAAAAGGCCTTTTGTTCATTCCAGTTGGCTATCTATGCAACACACAAAGCCTTAGCCCAAATGGTGTTTATAACAATCATTTACAAAATATCAACCAACCAGATGAGTTCTGGTATTGAATGAAAAGCCTCAAGGACAGCAGTATGTAACACAAGGTGCTTGGTTGATAAGCTATTATATTCTTACTTGAAAACCATATACAGCTAGTGAAGAAAGACTTGTTAATTATCAACAGTTTTATTTTGGTGTAATAGCATAAAACAATCTAATATCTACATTTTATTTTAACTACTAAATGTATGTATGAATAATTATGTATTCCTTTGAAAAAGGTTAATATATAAAAATAATTATAAATGTAAAACTTCAACTTACTAATATAATTTTGGTTTCATCTAAGTCTCCCTGAATTTTTGTCATGGCATCTGCTTCTTGTGGATTCTAACAAAAAAACAATATTGCTTTTATTATTATTATGTACTCTTTAAGTTGTTTGTTAACTATTAAATAGTTTTTAAGAAGATTCCTTGCATTAAGCATACAGCTCATAATATAATAGTACATACAGAAAGAAAAAAAATAAGTCTCCAAATCTTTAGTCTGCAAAATAGCATCTGGTTGTCCTCTAAGAAATGTTTCAAAAACAAATTATTTACCATAATATATCTAAAACATGGAATATAAGCTAAAAGATTTTTTGCAGAAGATGCTGCTACACATAAATATAATATTTGAAAAAAAATTAACTAGTTCCAACAGTTGTAGAACATAAAAACTTACTTCTCAATATATTCAGTCAATTTTAAGAAACACACTGCGTGTGGTATTATTTGATTATGATGTTATATAAACAGTTTAAGTTTTTTTTTATACACCTATATAGCAGAACAATTTTTGTTTTGCAGCTGCTTTACATAATGTTAAAAAATAGGTAAATTTCTTACATCCTTATATATCACTAACTTCTTTTTGTAGATGTAAAGTTTAACTAAATGAATTACTGAACACTTACTTGATATTTTGTCAGGTAAACATCCAGATCATTGAAAGCAATTGTTCTGATAAAAGACAAGAATTAAAAAGTATTTTTATTTCAGTTTGTGCAGATGTAGAACAATAGATTATTTAGTTAAATTTTTTACGTGCATAATTCAAATGTTAAAACTATCATCATTTTCTAACTTATTTTAGAACTGTGATCAACCAAGCAAACTTACTTGCAAAGGGTTTATGCTATACTGATATTTATAATACCATACAATTTAGATGAATGGATTATTATTTGAATCTCACACAAAGCTATTCTTTATAGCTACCAGCTCAAGCCATCTCTAATTTTGAAGTGAGACACTAAAGGGAAGGCAGCTAGTCGACACCACCCACCACCAACACTTTAACAGTGGGATTTGACTGTTGTTATTATGCTGCATCCATGGCCCCAAAATGTAGAGCATGATTGTTTTTGGTGGTAATGGAATGAAACTACAGACCTCAGCTGTTAGTATGGCATGCTAACCACTGGGCCACTATTGGCCTCTCAATGAATAGACTAAACCAAATGTTAACAAAGAAAATTGAATGGTATAGAAAGAATAAACAATTTCACTTTACCTAAAACTCTGTATTGGTTCTTCACAAACCTACAATACTAAAACAAATATTGACTTCTTTTTTTGTGTTTTACTAACTTTCACACGTGTCCAGTACACTTACGAGTTTGTTCCCAATGGCCATGAGGTGACAGGAACCTTCTTGGAGAACTCATCCAAAACCTGATGATGAGAAATCAAAATAAACATTTTAGTCAAAAAGAGCAATGAATCTCACATACATCATTATTAAAAAAAAGAGAATAAAAATCAGGACCATACACAGATTGTTCTAATTTGTGAGATTGAAAGCCAACCCATATTGTGTGAGGCGTAATCAACATACAAAGCATGTTATATATTATTTTAAAACAAGTGGACTGTGTTGCTGTTTGTTTATTGTTGAAATTTATCACCAACAAGTCACAGACACCTTCTGTAAAGAATCCAGCCTACAAAACCTGACAGTAGCAATATGGCTTCAGGCTTCCAATTACAAAGTGTCAACAGGAGTCACTGAATGCAACTATTTCAAGCCAAAAAATGCTAATGTTTCATCAGAAGAATGTAGACTACGTAGAAAATGTTAAATACCATAAACAGATGTGCTATAACTATATAAGCATAATTTTTACATCACAAAAATAGGGGATTCAGCCAAACCCCTCAACATCTTTATCAATGTGCCATAAATGAAAAAATAGTACCCTGCCACTTTTTTGTAAATTTCAACAATGAGAATTAAAAAGAAATCACAGCCGTGTCTGAGACTTTCATGGAGAAAATGTCATTTATATTACAAGAACTGTTGATGCACAAATAAATATTTTGATACTCATGTAGTACACTAAGTACTGCAGAAACATTCACAATCAAATGCATTTTACAGTATTAAGTATTGAAAAAATAAATACTTCAACTTCACTATCATCTGGCAGGTATTTTTATAGATAAAATAAACAAATTCATGGCAGGAATTTAGGTTTAAACATCTTTCAAGCCACAAAAAAGATTTGGGGGCCTGAAAGACAACCAAGAGTGGTCAGAAACTTTTGCTTCTCTTCACCCCATTTGGTGAAAAAGTTAATACCAAACAAATTTTGATAGAGCCACTGGGCCTGGTTTAATTTTAACACATAGAGTGGAATGTTAAGAGACACATGGAGACAAGGAAGATGCTGACCCAAGCACGATGGTAGAGTCAGGAAGAGACCATCATTCTGTAGTTGGAGAGGAACGTGTATTTGTTTGTCCATGTGTCAATGATGTCAGTTGGAGAGAGTAGTCCATGAGAATTGTAGCAGACAAATACAGACTGAGTGAGCATGACTCTGTTTTAATAGATCTTATGCAGGGAAACTGGAGTGCCCAGAGAAAACCTGCTTTCATGGGTCAGGTGCCAATTAATAAAGTACCTAAACAATTCAAATTTAAATATATTTTCAGCAATACATTTTTCTCTTTTAACTTGTACAGTATGGGTCACATTGCATTTACAGTAACATTGAACAGAACTTTTACACACACTTCATAATGTTATTTGATAAAAAAACCTAATGAATATGATTTGAGATATACTCAACTATCTATGAATCACCTAACAATTTTTTCAGAGACCCAGTTTTATTATTTGAACTTTTAACCAATTTTATAAAATCATTCTTAGAGGGCTTACAAGCCCTATTTCCAATGCTTAAAAATATACAAGTTCTTGTGGCAGCTGTAGTTTTTCTCAACTGCCAAAATATAAGCTTAAAAAAATAAACACACTTTGATTAATATTTGACTCTAATAATTTTATATGTTTAAAATTGAAGATATTTAAATATTAATTCCCAAACACTTGAACTGATTACCATTTCTGACAATGTTAAATGTTTTGATGCATGATTCATTACAGACTTTGAACTTCTTGATTTTCCAATTAAAGAGGAGCTGGAAGCCCGTCATAGAATACTGTATTAACATTCTTGCTACAGTCTCAGTCGATTCAACAAAATTCATGACCCCAAAGTGACCATCAGAATTTCTATACTATAACTTAATATGTTTTCTATATCTTCATAAAATCTGGCAAGCTTTCAGTGAACATTACAAGATTTTTTTAATTTGTATTTTTACTAAATATTTGTCTATGAATATAAAAAGTCAAAGTGTTGACTGCTCCAAGTGCAAAGTAATTTTTATGATAAGTTTACAAGTTGTGAAATTTCATTTATGTAATTTCTAAAAACCCCTAAATAAATATAAAATGATTTTTTCCAGTAAAACTTTATATTTTATCAGTTATTTTCTCTACCCTCACTATACCCATTCTGTCAATTTGAAAAACCTTGTAAACAAATATGAAATAAATATAATTTATTCTTTTTTCTTTCTATAATGACTGCAAATTGTAACATAAAGCTACAATTGTTTATCCTAAATAGCTTAAAGTTCTTAACAGTATTTATCTGTTTATACTTAATTTTATTGTCCTTTGAACCATATATAACTAATAATCCCACCACATAAGTTCTAAATCACTCAGAAAATATGCAGCTCATATTACTGTATCAAATTACATAATGCATGAGCTGCTTGCGAGCAATTGCTCATGAACATTTTATGTTACTTTTCATTATCTTACCTAACTTAACTTTATATAACCTAATAAGTTTTTGATTTTTACACTTTAGTTACTTTTATAATAGTAGATAAATAACACACATGAAAAACAAGAATTATAGTACTTACCTATGTCCTTTTGTTTTTTTTTGCTTTTTACTGTCCATGAAACTAAGGCTACTTATTTTTAATACTAGTGGTACTACTATACTAGATTTTTAGTTAATTAAATAACGCACCTTAGAACACAGAATAATAACACACACAAAGCAAACAATGTCTTATAACTAGCATACTTTTTCTGGTTTTATAACTATGCAATAACGACCTCTAAAAATTCAGCTAAGCTTGTCAATGTGAATATCATGAGAAAAAGTTTCAAACTGAAAGTACAACAGACAATTCTCTGTACATAAAACAATGTATTATAGATTAAGACTTTTGTTTTCTATTAGTTATTAGAGAGACCTTTTGGCAATTTGTGAAAAAAAGAAGATGTGGTAAGTGAGCATGGCTCCATAAACAAATAAAATCAAAGGTTACAAAAATTATGCTTTGCCTAAGTAATATCTATATTATAATGAGTAATTTATGTTAGATTCCATACTTCTCTGAATGATGGTAAATAAATTAGAGAAGAGGGAACCTAGAGAGCAAGGGAGGTTAACGATTCTTTTAAAATATTTTCTTTTGAAATGTAGAACTTAAAACTTTTGTAAGATTAAAAATTGATTTATTAACTATGTTTTGATGCCAAGTTCATTTATATACAATGATAATAAAGTAGTTTAATTAAATTTTTAATGTAACTCTTTAAATATGCGACATATGCATTTTGTAGCTTATCTCTTTCAACCAGGGCTTGGTCCGTTGGACCGACCTCATAACCATTTTGTGCTTGTTATAGTTTGTGCATGCTATAACTTTTAAATTAGTAAGCGAATGTCAACAAAATTTGACAGTCTATCAGTAAACATTACAATGTTTTCATATGCAAAATATTAAATTTTTTTATTAAGTCTTATGGTTTCTAAAGCAATGTTTCTTTCATCCCTTTTTTCTTTTCACATCTTGCCTAACTATCATGCAAAGTAATTTTCATATTAACATTAGAAATACCTTTATGCATCAGAAAATTTCGAAATTTCACATGCGAAATCTTTATAATGTCCAAATAATTATCAAACATTTTTTAAGAAAAAACTATATTTTATCTGTTATTTTCAGTAATTAATCTCTACATGGGTTTGGTAAATTTGACTGATCTCGCAACCACCATAACAAATTAGGAAATAAATATAAATTATGCATCTTTCATTCTAGAATGAACACAAATTATAACATGAAAATGTAAATGTTTAGACGAAATAGCTTAAATCTCATAACATTATACATTTATATATATTTATTATTTTTATTATACTGACCTTTTCACCCATGCCTGGCTAACAATATAGAAGTTACAAAAACGTGCCTCACATGCACTCGTGTTACCGTATAAAATAACATAAAGGTGACCTTTGGTCTTTACAAAGTAACTTGTCTTGGCTGTGTTTTAGTCAACTTTCAATTATTATACATTATATATGTATATAGGTTATTGCTATTTTGAAATAAGTTTTAAAGTTATTTTTCCCAAAACATAGAATAGTAAATAAAGAAGTAAAGCAAACAATTATCTCTTCTAGTTACAACCTTTGTACTCGGTTGTTGCTTGCTGTAGGTTGCTAAGCCTTTAAAAGTTTTGCACGTGGAGAACATAAAACGAAGTATTTTTTTTTTAGGTTTTATATATACTTTTGAATAACTACAAAATCATAAATTACTACATCAATACCACAGAATTCTA
>NW_013666033.1:373115-377041 GCF_000517525.1 Limulus polyphemus
CACAGAATTCTACTATAATTTATCAAATGTAGTAACTAAGCTGTATATGGGTCTAAAAAAATATGAAATTACAAGCAGACTAAAGACACAACCTACCTCATTGAAATTTTGATTTAAAAGAAAGAAATGAAGCTAGGTATATTAGAAAGGCTTAGAAAACCACTAGGGGGACATTCTGAGCTTTTGATTGGTTATTCATGTCATATATATAGAAGTACGTGTTTATAAGGGAGCGTTTCCAAAAATGGAAGGAGGTGAGCGAGGTGCCACTATGTTTGCTTTATTACATGAGCAATATCTTAGCAAATAGAAAAGATAGGAGGTTCTTATTTTGTATTCTAGCTTGTCAATATCTATAATTTGAGTTTCTAATTCGTATTTTGACTTCACAAACATGTAATTTAAACCAATACTGCATTCAACATACCACATGACACACAAAAATCGATGTTTATCTGTGTTTTTTTATATTTAGTTTTAAATTAACAAATTGAGTAGTGTCTAGTTCTAAAATCTGAATTATAATTCTACAGTTTGATACCAAACTTATTGACATAAATCCATGTAATAGTAGTTCAATAAAATTTTGAATGCGAGTCACAAACGAAATGACATGGCCTTTCACCTGTGACCCCCTATGGAAAGGGATAATTAAATTTATTGACCATTTAGAAATGATTATAAAACCAATAAAAGTTCAGGTAATCATACTGTTTATTTGGCTCCCAAGATTGAGATACCACATGGCAAGTTTAGAAATCAAAGTTCTAGCTAAGCAAGAATACTGTATGCAAATAATTTGACAATACTCCATGTTTCAATAGGATCTGTATAGAAGACCTTGAACAGGGTACATTAACTCTCTCAGCACAGGCTCGATTTCATGGACCAACCTCATAACCATTTTGTGCTTGTTATAGTTTTTATGCTATAACTTTTAAATTAGTAAGCATATCTTCAAGAACTTTTGCATATTATCAATAAGCATTACAAGGCTTTTGTACACAAAATATCAGATTTCTTTATTAACTTTTAAGTTTTTTAAGTAATGTTTTTCTCATGCCTTTTTTCTTTTCAAGTGTTGACTATCCAATATGCAAAGTAAATTTGATTTTAAGATTAAAAATACTTTTATGCATTAGAAACTTTTCAAATTTTACATGAAAAATCTTTATAACCTCCAGATAACCTCTGTATGGGTTCAGTCGATTTGACCAACCTCATAACCACCATAAAAAATTAGGAAATAAATATAAATTATGCTTATTTCATTCTGGATTGACTATAAATTATAATAAAAAAACAATAATGTTTAGTCTAAATAGCTTAAATCTCATAAGATTATACATTAAATATATATATATATATATATTTAATATTTTTATTACATTGACCCTTCAGCCATGCCTGGTTAATACTACTGAAATTGCAATGATGCAGTGCACATGCACTCATGTTACTGTATCCAAAAACATAAAAATGGACTTTACAAAGTGACCTGTCTTGGCTGTGTTTCAGTGGATGAGTATTTTGTAAAATACAGTCACACTTCAGTTATAATACATTATATTTGTATATAAATTATTACTATTTGCAAATAAGTTCTTAAGTTTCAGTTATTTTTCTTAAAACAAAGAACAATAAATAAAGAAGTATTGCAAACAATTATCTCTTCTAGTTATGAACTTTGTACTTGTTTGCTGCAAGTTGCTAAGCCTTAACATATTTTGCATCTGCAGTATACGAAACAAAATAATTTTTTTTTATGTTTTATACATACATACATTTTGAAATAACTAAAAATCATAAATTACTATATCAATACCACAGAATTCTACTATTTATCAAGCTTAGTAACTAAGCTGTATTTGGATCTAAAAAAATTAGAAAATTTGAGCTCACTAACGTCTTACCTTACAGCTTGGAATCTAGCATGAAAAGAACAAGTTTGTCACCCAAGTACTTAAAAAAGGCTGAGAAAGCCACTAGAACACACTCTGAGTTTTCAATTGGTTATACACATGTCACTGGGTGAAGTAGGTGTACATAAGCAAGTATTTTCAAAAATTGAAGAGGTGGACAGGGCCACCTTGATTGATTCAATAAATATATTAATATCTCAGAACACAAGAAAAATAGGAGGTTCTTATTTTATATTCTAGCTTATCAATAATGGTAATTTGAATATCTAATTTGTAAGAAACTATAAACTGTATTTGGACATCATAAACATCTAATTTGAACCAATACTGCATTCAACATACCATGTGACACACAAAAATCAATATTTAGGTGTGTTTCTTTTATATTTACTTTTAAATTAAGAAATTAACAAATGTATAATACTAAAATTAGAATTATAATCTACAGTTTTATACCAAACAGATTGACATTCATTCATACAATAGCAGTTCAATAAATTTTGAATGCAAGTGAACAAATGCGATGACATGGCCTTTGACCAATGACGATAGGGTTAAACTGTCACGGCTGTAAGTACTACTGACCATTACATCAAGGACAGTAAAATATACATTAGCACAAAGTGTTCTCAGTAGAAATGTAGTTTTTTTTCAGTAAAACTTCATATTTTATGTGCTATTTTCTCTAGCCTAACTCTATACAAGGTTGATCAATTTGACTAACCTTGTAACCACTCAAAAAAAAATCTACATAAATCTAAATGACCTTTTTTTTCTCTTTCTAGAATGACTTCAAATTGTAACATGAAACTACACTTGTTTATCCTAAATAGCTTTAAACTCATAACAGTGTATATCTATTTATACGTAAATGTTATTGTTTTATAGCCCTTTGTGTCTAACTACTATTCAAGACATTATATGTTCTAAATGACTTGGTGAATGGGTAGTTCATGTTACTCTATCAAATTATATTACACACAAACTACTCTCGAGAAGCTTGTGAGCGACCACATGAATATTCATTATATTTTTATTATTTATCTTAACAAACCTAAAAAGTTTCCTATTTTTATATTCTAGTTACTTTTATAATAATAAATAATGAATACACATGAAAAACAAAAAATAAAGTACTTACCTGGGCCTTCGTTTTTTGCTGTTGACTGTCGATGGCACTTAACCCTACTTTTTTTTTTTATACTAATGGTAGTACTGCACTAAACAATTTTTTAGTTAATTAGATAATGAATCAAAAGACTCAGAAGAATAACATGCAAAAATCAGACAATGTCCCATAACTGTCACAATTTTTCTAGCTTTCTAATTATGTGACAAGAGCTGTTAAAAATTCATCTAAGCTAGTCAATGTGTTTCCCATGGGAATAAAGCTTGTACTGAAAGCAAAATTGACAATTCTCTGCACAGAAAACATAATATAATACACCATTTGATAGATGAAAATCTTGGCTTTCTATTGGTTATAAATAATAAGGTATTGAACTTTGGAAAGATCTACTTGCAATTTCTAAAAGAGAGGATAGGACAGGTGGGTGTGGCAAAGAGTCTGATTTTCTATTTGGTGCCTCTGTAACCAAATAAGATTGAAGGCTATGAAAATTATGCTTTGCCTGAGCAATGATGACATTATAATGAGTAATTTACGTTAAATTTTATACTTCTTGAAGGGGTGGTAAATAAATCAGAGAATAGGGGCTGCCTAGAAATAAAATGTCACAATTCTCACACTAGGGGAAATTCGGGATTTTTTTTTTCAATATTGCCTTATACAATTAGAATTTAAATCTTTTATGCTATTAAAATATGGATTATTAGCTACATTTTTATGCTATACTTATTGGTATACCATGAAAGGAAAGTAGTTTAATTAAGTTTTGAATGTAATTCACTAAAAACCTTGTGACAGGCACAGAAAAAAAGATGCATGTGGAGAGAGGGTTGACAAATTTTCCATCTAGTTGTCAATACTTATTGTTTGTGTGA
>NW_013666033.1:377051-400670 GCF_000517525.1 Limulus polyphemus
ACTTATTAGTTTTGTTAGTTGTACTTACTTGTATAGTCAAATACATTAGTGTGTATTATTCTCTGTGTGTGTTGTGTGTGTATATATATATATATATACACACACACACACACATATGTACATACCAGAAAAAAATATATCAAAATTTAACTACAAAATTATGCCTCCATTATTGGGGATATTCCATCTGTCAGGCAAAATCCAAATACCAATGTAAAATTCACCAGCAACTAAGGGAGAATCAGTAAATGGTTACGAGTTGAGTGCTTGAACTCACATCCCAAATCCAACTGCCTTTTCATGTCTGCAGCCAGTTGTGGGAAGGTAGTTACCAATAATATTTAGAAATAGCTTTAATATAGAATTAAACCGACCCAAAAAAATTATACAAAGTAAATCTCCCAACCTCCACCCCTTTAATTGATGTTATAAAAAAATAGTAATAATATTTTATAGTAGAAATATGCTACCCTAAATTTCTAAAGAACTCCCAACCTCTACTCTTTTATTTACTACTTAGTGATGTTAAAGAAAATGAAATACCCTCACCATTCAAGCATAAACCAGGTGAGCTGAGACAAGCCCAGCATCCCGAAGTTAGTCATGCCTCCCTAGTGTACTGAACTATTCTAACAGTGACAGTTAGCTACTTAAACCAAGTAGCTAACACCCTCTAAATTTTCCATAATGCAGTTTCCATGAACAAGAGCTTAACCTTTAACAAAGTTTCCATTCATTATAAAAAAGTAACAAAAAATTTTAATAAACCAGTCCTGATAACTATTATTTTTCAGTTTATTTATGAATAATTTAACATTATCAATAAAAGAATTACTGTTCTTACAAACTCTTAAAAATCTTTTTAATTGGGAGATAATAATATGTATAAGCTATTAATTCTTATACTTAAACACAAATATCTCATTGTTCAATATTCTTTTGCAATGACCAAACAAAATGCCACTTGACAAATAACATTCTCTTACTTACCAGATTAATAAGTGTATGAGCAACTCTGTGAGGATATTCATGGTCGGAAATCACAACTCCTGCTAAATTGTCAGATCGTACATAAACATAACACATGTACTCTGTAAACCAAAAAATTCTCATCAATAATTTTCAATGTAAGAGCATTCACTATGAAGTATTACAAAGATAAACCTATTATTTTACAAATCTTCAATAACATCTGAAGCACATCATATTACTCCCTTGGAAAAAAAGAATTTTTTCTCAAAATAAATGTTCTCATGAATGGTTTTGCTATAGTAACTCACTGCTTGCATTAATCTGATTTTTAATCAAAAATATCTGCCATGTCTAAATAAAATAGTTATTTTTAAACCTGTTCACTAATATTGTCAATATAAGATATATTACCAAATATGGGCTTAAAGTTTAATACTTTCTTGAAAAACACTTATGTCAAGTTTGAAGCATTTCTATCCAGAAAATAGTTTTGAAATTCCAGAAAATGTTCACAAGATTTATAAAACATTATTATAGAGCAGGTCATAGGCAGCAAGTCTAAAAAGAATAACATTATCTTGTTCTATGTACCTTGCATGCTAAAATTGAATGAAATAATGCAATTAGCCAATAAGTGTTTTGTGTTTTCTACCACCAAAAACAAAATGAAGAAACTCAGCAAAATATCAAACTAAGTTCAATGTCATGAAAATAAATGCACCACAATGAAATAATTTCCAAAAACACAATAACCTTATTTTACCTTACATCTTATGATTTAATGAAATCCACAAATAGATGGTTTTTAAATTGTAAAAAAACACTTGCACCAAAAGAATTGGATAACTAGTGAAGACTGATAAAAAGAAACTCTCAAAGATAGGTGATGGCACAAAATACTACATCATAAAAGAAAGTCATTTCTTCCTCCAGAATTTCAATACAAAGAAAGTGAGAACAGCTAAATAGCACATAAGAGCTTCAGAAGAATATCACAACAGAAAGGATTACAAAAACTGTGAAAACAACTAGATCTGAAACAAATAGTAGATTTTACTATTGAAAAATTTGTTATACCTTGTTTACCTTAAATTGAAAATGATTACTCACAATAATGGTAGTAAAATTTACATATTTTGTATAAAAGTGTTCAAAGTGATAAATAATATTCAACTCTACATGTACGGCATTGGTGCACTGCACCAACCCACTTTTCTGTGAAGCTAAACATGGCAACATTTATGAAATTTGGCAAGCTTTTAGTAAACACTACAAATATGTTGTACGCAAAAACAATTTTTAGCTGAAAATATATTTCAGATAGATACTTATCTTACTTCTCTGTATCAACAAGAGCAACTACCTAGCATGCAACAGCCATGGAATTTCTAGCATATTGCCACAAGCACTGAAAAAACCCACACCCTACATGTATCAACATCTACTGCATCAGTCAAAGACAATCATCATAATACTGTAGCCCTACACCAATAGAAGGGTGACACAACCTCCGTGCATAGTATTCCTTGCGAATGTTAGCATATAACCATAGACTCATTCTTGATGAAGCTAAGAAAATGCACTGGAAGTGAAAAGGATGAATGAGAGGTGGTGTAGGATGAAAATGTTAGCTTTGGAAATGTTATTTACCTCTCTGCATCACAAAGAGCTAGAATCCCACAATGTAGATGGTGGAAGGGCAGGTGCAGACCATTTATAAAAATGAGCTGCTTTCCAAAATAGAGACATAAAGGGAATTGTTACTGATTTATCTATACAGTATTTCCATTATGAAGAGAATAAAACAAAGGAAATCGGGAAAATTCATTGCTGGTGGTAGTGTGTCCCCAAGATAGGCAGAATGTTAAAATGGCTAGGGCTTTAGACTATACTGTCTTGGTGAAATACTTACATCAGATAGATATTGTAATGACAGGTGAAGGGAAGAGGAGCCCTCACCTGCATTCTGAGGCAAATCCAAGTCCAATCAGGTTGGACATTTCCAGGGAATGGAGAAGTAAGAGTTCTCCCATGCTCAATAGAAGAACAGGGGGAGAACACTAATGAGTGTACATGGACAACTGTCAAGCACAATCATCTGAAGTTAGGTCCCCACCAGGAGAGAGTGCTATGACAGACAGCACATGTAAGCCAGGTGTAAGGGCTGGAATAAACCTTGTGCTGTTTTTTTCTCTTTGTAAAAGTGGTGTGAGATACTGCTGCCAACTTGGTGGGATCTGATAGCACCAAGCATGAGGAATGTAATTATGATTTCTCTTGTTATGTTCAACCTGATGTGTATTGCCTCCTCCTCTTTTTTTTTGTGATAATTTTGCAATTTGTTGGAATGTGTACAAAAATAATGGTACACATATGGAGGTGCCATGAAATGTATGAAGGACACAGAATTGACTGTAAAAGCCAACAGGCAAAACTCACTACACTAAAGCTTCTGTGTAGACTGGAGGGAAGCGAAACCTGAGACACATAAAATCACCCAATAATATAATTAATGGGAGATAAGTGTGTTGGGTGTAGTTCACATACCAGTCTTTAAGATCTTCAAAGGCCTGCAACTAAAAAAAGCAAGAAGGGCTGTGATATGCTGAACCTGGTGAGACACACAAAAGAATGTACAGACTCATTCAAAGAAGAATATGCAAAACAGATAAGCAAACAAACTTAGCCACTAAAAGTGGAAGTGGTCAAAACCCAAGAAGAGGGGGTCTATCATGGTAAAAATAGGCAATGACAGTTTCCATGAAAGGGGGCAGTCTGAGGAAGATACCAACAGACAGCTGGTACAGAACACAAAAGGTAATCAGGATTGGCACAATCGTACAATGAGGAAATAGAGGGTAGAAAGATAAATGGAAATATTGCCTTCTCAGGTAGCCCTTCAGATGAAAGAAGTAGTTTGGAACCAACCTCAACTGGTCCCGATAAGAGACTATGGGAGGTGTCTAAGTCGTATGTGTCTGAACAATGATGACCAAAAAAGAAGAGACAAATGATAAGAGAAACATGAGGTCAATAGTTTAAGGAAGAGGGGGAGGGTACAATTAAGAATTGAAGAGCCACACAAAGGTCTTAGACAGAAAGAGGGACTGGGTAAAGGGGCAATGGACAGCACAAAATAGGCTTTGAAGAGGTCCATGAGAATAAGAGGGTAGGCAAAGAGAAAAGATTGGACCAATCCAGAATCAGAGCATCAAAAGCCAGAGCAATATAGTCCAAATCAGCGACCAAAAGAGGGGAAGCATGGAATTGAGTGGTCCAAAAAATATCGATCAGTGGGGGCTCAAGATGGGAAGAAATCCACTGAAAGACTAGAGGATGCAAGGATTACTCTGTAAGATAGATCCTGTTCAGTAGAGACAAGTGACCTACCACCAGATTCAAAACTCCCCTGGGACACGAAATACTACAAAGAGAATATGGCTTGGCACACTTGGCCTTAATTAATAGTTTATTTTTAAATTGCCATTTCAGTTCATTTTAGATGCCAACAGTAGCACTTACCACCAGCCAGCATTGTTAGTTTCTTCACTCATAATTTTGAAACACAATGAAAATATGTAGTATTTTTATCTGTTATGTGATCCAAGTTGGTTTACTTAAAAAGTTTTTAATCCAGTTCTAATCTACCAGAGTTCATTATGCTTCACATGCTCACTATATACAGTGGAGCACAATGAGCTGTGGGAGAAAATAATCCAGTTTCAAGCACAGTGACTGAAAAATTTTGAATCATTAACATTATTTACTGTAATGAATACTGAATTTGAGTTAGCATCGTTGATTAATATGGTGTTTAGCATTGTGATGATGGATAAACAGATATAAAGATATGTACTTATAATTTGTATTTAGAGGTTGTAATAGGTGAAATTTACTTGTGATTTTGCATTAAAGAGTCAAAGTAACATCTGGGCTTTTACAACACAACAAAAGTCTCCCAAAAAATTTTAAAAAAAAAGTGTCAATATTCGAATACCAAATTTCTGTTTGAATATTCTTTAAAAAGTATTCTTAATCAAACATTCATTTCAACTGTACCAACAAGATCAGAGGAACTTTGGAATAAGAATCTCCAATAAAGAGTGTAAGAGGATCAACATCTAAGCAGCTATCACGCATTAGTAATTTCCCTAATGTGCAACATGAAGTCTTCTTGTATATGAAGCATTTTGAGAATAATGTGAAATTTTAAAAATAAGTGACATCACAAGATGGTGTGGAAAAAAAGTACATAGAAGAACAGGTCAACTATCATTTAACAATATATTTCTTCATTAACGTAGCAGTGCATTCTGTATTTGAAATTAAATGACGAAACACTTTTATACATATATCTCTATGATTCTTTACAATTTTTAGATAACAGTATGATACATGTTCTTCTAATTTTTATTCGTTCCATAATAAAACATACTTGTTGGTACTATTGTATAAATATTTATTCCTTAACTCTCATTACTGCTTCAGCGGATTACACTGATCACATGGCCCTAAAGTGACTGTCAGAGTTTCCATACTGTAAGTATTAATAACTTTTAACATATTTTGTGTATCTTCACAAAATTTTTCAAGCTTTTAGTAAACATTACAAGACATTTGTACACAAAAAAAATCCGAAATTTTAATCAAGTATTTTTACTAAAACTCTGTCTATGAATGTATGGAGTCAGAGAATTGACTGACTCGAGTGTAAAGTGATTTTCGTGGTAAGATTAAAAATATTTTTCTTCGTCTGAAAAGTTTGAAATTTCATTTGCATAATATCTTAAAACCCTTTTTGAGTGACTGTAACCACCATAAGACTTTAAAGGTTGAAAAAATGTGAAATAAAGTAAGTATTAATTTCGGTGACGAGGGTCCCACTTTGAGACTAATAATGGCTGGAGAAGGCTTAAATGGGTAATGAAGAAAAACTTTAATATAAGTTTAACATAACAGCAAATGTACAACGTTTCGACAAGGTTTTGTCATCATCAGGTACAAGTAATTTACACTGACACATTAAGTATCATATTGGTATTGACCACAAAGTTCCAAGAGAGTTTCTACTTCTAATCTTTTCACAGTTATTTGACATGTTTATTCTACTGTTAGCAGCTGAAGTATAAACCTGCCGAACACAAAGCAGTGAATCACTGCTCCTGCCATAAGACTGTTTACATGACACCATAATACAAGACTATTGATAACATATAAGTTCATAAAGCACAATTACCAGAACTGTCCCACAGAGTTTATCATAATCCCATCTCCAAGAACATAGTGAGAGGTTTTATCAACTTGTTTATAGTACAGCGGTTGCAACAAGAAATGTCTAAAGAAATAAAAGTGCAAGAAAATCTTTATGATATGGCTCTGTATAAAGTCTGGGCTGATTCAATAAACTCGGTAGGTATATGGACGTTAGTTATCCTGCCGGGACGGGCAGAATTTAGCGGAATGGGTGTAAAAATAAGTGCTTATGAATATGTACATATATATATATGATATTTGAAACCATCACAACTTGGTGAAACTTCATAATTTCAGAATTGAGGAAAAAACAATCTTACATTTCATAAAACCTTCATTTATTAATGAACACACACACAATTTACTCATAAGTTCCTAATTTTTAGCTATTTTTCTTAAAACATAGAATAATAATTAAAAATATATATAGAAAAACAATGATTTCTAGTACTTATGGTATTACAAAATTGATTTATACTCATGCTGAGCCTTACCATAAGCATCGTTTATTCTCTCAAGTGGAGGGAGAATACACATTTTTGTAGATTTGAATAATGTATTTTAGAAAACCAAAAAATTATTCAATTAATATACTGGTACACATAAAACCACTGTAATTTATCTAGCTTTCTAACTAAGCTATATGTGGGTTTAAATAAATTCTCATTTCTGTTCAAAGCAATAACTTCACCATTTCTATTTGAATTACAAGTTTCCCCTTCAAGCCAATTACAACCAACTGTCAGATTTTTATAGTTTAGAATATGCTCTTACTATCGGTTATAAACATGTACTTGAGAGAAATAGTAGACAAGAGGTTTTAAAAAAATGAAGTAATAGGAAAGGTTACCCTGGTAGGTGTGCAAAATATATCGATGATTCTTTACATTTGTTTTTATTTTATATTATAGCTTGTAAATGTCTGAAATTTGAGTTTCTAATTCAGTAACTACTACAGACATATGGTAGGCATAATAAAATATAAACTAAGAAATAAAACAAGATGTGCCATATATAGCACAAAAAAACATTTAGCATTTTTTTAAATTAAGAAAATAAAACATGTGTAATATTAAAACTTAAACTATAAACTATGTTATGATGCCAATTTTATTGGCATACAATGATAATAAAGTTTTTAATTATATTTTGAAAATAGCTCTAAAACATCATGACATGCACCCTTTGACCCATCTAGAGCAGAGGGTTAAAGGAGATCATGCAGTAAAAACAGTTGTGTGAGATCTACTCTTAGGATTTTTGCCTTTAATATTTCATCACACAATCAAATTCTATCAATTTTCCCAATATAAACTAAGCAATCATGTGAACAAAATCTTGTTCAATTCAATGCTGTTTTTTGAAATAACTGAAACAAAATTGATTACATAATAATCACATAAAATATTGATTTAAAATATTAAAAAACTTTCTTTTGTGCTTAACATCTTTATAATATGCTAAATGATTAAGTTTTATCAAACAGTTTTACATATTAAAAAACATAGAGGAACATTACCTTGTTCCTTTACTGAAGATCGGCTTGCTGCTGTAGTTCTCTCAACTAAGATCTGGCTTGTAAACTTCATGAACTCCTGAACACTGAAAAAATAATCATACAAGCAAGTTCTTTTTCACATAGACATTACATGCATTGTTAAGATTAAGAACACAAATCTTACTCAGTGACCTTGAACTTATAACAAATCTTCACTTTTAATAATATATATCTGTTGAAGATAAAATATTTAGTCTTGTACATTTTTTGTTGTATATATTTAATACCCATGTTGCTAAATCATTTTAAAGGGATGGGCAAAAAGGCTGAAAACAAATACTGTTTATATGAAGCAGTATGGAAATATGCCTAAAGATGAATCCTTTTGTGCTCACTGACCGTGACCTAGATAAGTATCAGGTGCTGGAGAATGGGAACATTGAAATGTTGTTAATTTGTTCAATCACTTCAGTAGATTTGAAAACTTTAACCCAATGACCACCTGCTACTAACTTTCTGAGTAGCCAATGCAAGTCTTGCTATATTTCATTCCAACAATAAAACTAGAGGATGAAACTACTTGAAACTTCATAATAACTTTCATAAATGCATGTATTTCAAGAAACATAAAGTATGTTGCTTCGGTAAGTTTAGTTTTTTTTTGCATTATGAACTTTAATATCTTGGAAAATTACATTTGGAAATGGTATTTATAAAAAATGATTACAATATTTATATCTGTTCCAGATTTTAACTTATTACTTTTTATGTTTTAGTACATTATTTTAAAATCCCAATTTTATTTATTGTCCATAAAATGCAAATGTTATCTATTTTTAATAATCATGTACTCTCCTTATGGTTTCAAGTAATATACAAGACCCAAAAATAATATTTGTAAATAAACCTAAACAATAAATGAATATTTTTATATTTAACTTGGATTTCATGTTTATATATATGTACATAAAAACATTTTAATTTTGTTCCATAAATGTATTTTTATTTCAAGTTTATGTTTCATTGCAGCCATACTTTTGTTTATTGTGCCGAATAACCGTGGAGTTAGCAGCATGAACTTTGTACATTTGCCGTAAACTATCATGTCTGTTGGTGGTCACGCTCGTTCAGTCCAGCACAGGCACATTTTAACATTACTGTAGATATGATAGTAAGAAAGCTCTTCGGTACTTGAATATCATTTCTTTGAACTTTCAAACAAGTTTATTTCAACATATGTCCTTGTATGTTGTTTCACTATACAGACAAAACTAATTGCCACTACTAGCAAATGTGTGTAATAGTTTACACTACAGGTGGTTTGAATAACATCGCATGACCCTAGTTACATGATACATCCTATTACAAGAGATTACCAAAGGATACAAACACCTTAAATTACAAAGAAAATTAATTTACAGCACTTAAAAGATTAGTCCTGGTCACATTCCACTCATTATAGGCAAGATTTATGTTGGAAATCAAAACTTAAGCTCTTCAGTGTATTGAGACCCCAACTGTGAGAATGTCATAGCTTCTCACATTATTATTGAGACAAATGTATTTAGTCTGTTTCACAACCAACATATGGGTTTTATTGTTGGCACTTGTACACTGAGTTTTAAACCATTTGTAAAATATCAAAATAAACGTTTTTATATATATTAGTTACTGTTTTAATTCTAAAGCAACAACAACAGAAGTGCGGGTCTTACTACAAAGTAAAGATAGTAGGAAGGAAAAATATAAAATTCTTATGTGGTACTGGTAGTATTACGTACAAATCACACTTTATCATTCTAAATACTGAATCATATTAATATTATTATGAACTAGATATAAAATTATGCTAAATTATCGAATTTAAAACTATTAATTTAAAATGCAAAAGAATATAGCAAATCACAAACTCTTAGTTCAAAGTGCTAAGCCTAATTTATGTAAAGACCTTACACTCGCCACTCGATAGTTCTTAACCCTAACCATCGTGGATCAACTTCTTTCCTAAAAAATATATCTATTTTGAATTAATTTTTCAATATAATGATTAATATAGATATAAGATACAGCATGACTTAAGCTACTATAGAAAAATAATAAAAGTCACATACATCCCATGCAGTTTTTTCCAGAAGCAAGTTTTCTAAGGTTTATAAAAAAAAAGTACTATTAACCAATAATAAATACAACCTCTACATAAAATGGCAGTTACTATAATAAGCACCACCAACATTCATATTGTAAAATCCATAGAACAACGTTTTGTCACGTGCTTTGCTTATGATCCTATGATTTGTCAAACGTGAAATACAGCGATTGGAATAACATGGTACTGAAATTGACACCTTCGACTAGGATTGGCTAAAAGTTTTACAACTGAGGTTTAACACACCCAGACACTGTTTTATAAAAAAAACAGACTAGAAAAAGGTTTAGATACCAATCATTGATGGCAGGGCCAGAGCTGAAGTGCAAGTAAAAAGTTTAAAACTTTTTTAAAAAAATTTTCTTCTTTGAAGGTGCTTATTTATATATAGTCTCAAATATATTTTGGGATTTTTTTATTGAATTTCTCATTAAACTTCATTAAATAATACAATTTTGTACAAATAATTGAATGTTATGCTACTATTTACAAAAATAAAATCTGAAATCCAATAAAAGATAAGTTTTCTATAATTTTTTCAATTCATAAATGTGATTTTGCCCTCACAATAAGATAAAATGGCCACAGCAGGTAACGGGTTAATGGACATCAACTGCTTGTTGAAAGAAAAGAGCTGATGTTTCAGTTTTTATACCGAGGTGTTATCATAGAAGCAGAAATGTTGTTTCCTTTTCTTTCAACAGGCAATTGCAGCCTATTAAGTTTTCCAATCCTACTGTGTCTACTCTGCCTGAAATTCCATTACAACAATCACTTCAGTAAGCTTGCACTTGTGGTTCTAAGATTCACAAATATGACCTGGAACCAACATTCATTCATAACCATTTTTAAACAAAATGTTATTGATGAACAGAAGTACTCATATAACTTATTTTAAATATACAGTGAACTCTCATTAGTCCAAACATCTACAATCTGGATTATGAATAATCCAGATGAATTTTCATGTGCACAGATCTTCACAAGAAGAAATTTAATCAATAATACATATAATTGCATTCCAAATCAGAACAGCTATTTTCTTATAACAAACATGCATTTCCTATAGATATATAATTCAGTAAACCATACTCGACTCCATGAAATACACATTGGGGGTCAATCTGAACAGGAATCAAGGTGATGATCATTGACCTCAAAACATCTGCATTCACAGTTGTCACCAGTTTATGATGATTTTTCTGAGAATGACCTTCACATTAGAAATGAACACAAACTATAACAGGTATCAAGAGGTCATCAAAGTGTTTTATTCTACAGTCAAGTCACAATGATCCAGAATGAAGATGCATAAAAATATCAGCATCATTAAAATGTGATGTTTGTTTATACAAGAAATCAATATATTTATTATGTATTTTGTATTCCAAAAGTAATTCATTGATTATGCCATTCTGAGTGTGCAATTTGTATCATTATTGATGACAAATAAGATAAAACATTGATTGATAACATATGCTTTTAATAGTGTACATTATTTAAAAAGTGACAGATTTGACTGTTTAGGTGTCTCACTAATTCAGAAGAAGTACTTCTTTGCAAATGTGTTCAGATCAATGAAGTGTATCTGAATTCCTAACATTACTATTGTTGTATTGTGTTGAATACAATAACCACAAATACTGGCCAACAATTTTGTTCAGCTGATGCTACTAAAATAATAAACATATCTCATTAAAAATAGAAAAAATTTTAATAGTTCAAGATGTTTAACCAACTATTATTTACTTTAGTTAAGGCATTATCAATAAACAACTTCAAAAAAAATTCACTCCATATTAAAAATACTGATTTGTCAAAAAAGTGATATTTAATATTTCTTGTTAAATGCTTGTTTTCAAAACAAGAGAAAAATATACCTGTTTCTTTGGAAAAAACCAAAGGATGAAAGATCACTAGCTGACTTCAAACAGGTGGCTTTGGTTGGATTTTTATACAAGACTGAGAGATAATACAGCTTTACCATGGTTACTCTGGTTCTTCCGATGCAAGATGTATTATAAATTTAACCTAAAATATATCAAATACATGCCTTAAGTTCAATGAAATACAATCAAATATGCCCCTGGTCCCTAGAATTTCAAAGAAAATACCAGTTACATAATCAAAGATGAAACTATTTGATCTAAATATTTAGTCAAAATAAATACAATGGATAAGTGAAATAGGGTGGCATTGTGTGCAGAGTGTTAAGTACATTAACATTTTCCTAAACTGAAAATGTATTTCCAATAGATACTTACTTCCTCTAACAAAAATCTCAAATTTTTTCTCACCACTAGCATTGATTTTCTCACTTATTTCTGCATACTAACATGAAAATGACTATCCAGCAACCCTCAACCAATAGAAGTGCAACACTACCGCTATCATAACTAGTGCCCTCTCTAATCTTGCACATGTTAACCACTTTGAAATTGATCAGATCGAACCACACCGGAAGTGGGGAGGACAGGTGGGAAATGTAAGCAGAGGCAAGTATCTATCGGAAATACATTTTCAGTTTATAAAAATGTTAACTTCCGATATGATATCTAACCCTCTCATAAAAAGCTAGAATCTCACAATGAACTGATGGATGGCCAGTGAGAAGATGATTCCCCTTTAGGAAGCAACCAATAGAAAACCACGGGGTGTGAGAATAAATTAAAAACAACACACCTGTGGGAGACTGCACCACTTCTGAGCCAGGTATACTCTTTGCCCTCTAGTAATGTGTTGTCAAAAAGGTTGGAAACATGGAGGGACCTCAATAAATAAATGGAAGCTTGATCTCAACCTACAATGGTGGCATCTAGAATTGTACATCACGTCTGCAGTAGGAAGAGGGTCCTTTACCTTTCACCTCAAAACAGGTATCGGCAGGGAAGAGGAGTTTCCATACCCAAGAACCAACCTATGCATAAGCACACCTCCAACACAACCAATACCAGATCCACTAGGAACCAACATCCAGCAGATGGTAAGAAGAGAAAGCCCAGGTAGGTGTTTGTCTCTAGTCCAAAACCTGGCAGCATTGGGAATTTATTATCCAGTCCGCAATAGGAGGAGAGTGCAATCCAAACACATGTGAGGACTTATGTGGCTGATCTGGCTCCAACCAACATCTGATCCCCTGGAACTGACATCTGGTGGACTGTAGGAAGGAGCATGCCTCAGCTGGAGGGGCAAACTGCAATATATGGTGAAGTGCCATATCCAATGCTTGGCAGCATCTGAATTTATATATCAGGTCTGCAATAGGAAGGGTGTCACACCTTCTACACCAGCAGAATACCATCACCTTACTCTCAACTGAGTGATATTGTGCACACACACACAAGAGGACAGGCCTCCATAGTCCACCACTCTAGCAGCTAGGAACTGGTAAGTGGCAAGGACTCCCATACTCCACTAGAAGAAGGAGGGAAAACATGTATTTGAGAGTCCAGAGGACCACAGCACCAGAAACAGTGCAATGGGTGATTATGATACCTATTTGAAAAAGTAGAGCAATCTCATCAACAGAATCAATCGTCGAACATCTGGCAGCATCAGGAAATGTACATCATGTCCGCAGTAGGAAGAGCCTCAACACCACAGATCATCAGAAGTGGGCAGCAATCCCTGTCTGCTTCACTCATGTTAGTCCATGAGTGTACGGTCTGAGACAAGCATATTTATGAAGCAACAGACCACAAAAAATACCTATGAGCAGTCCTGGGGAACACCTCATCTCTACAGTGTGTGTAAAATGACCTTGTGACGTGTTGAGATCATAATTCAATGCACAGAGGACACATTGACAGAGTTGATTAACCAACATCTGGCAGCATCTGGAAATGTACATCAGGTCCATGATAGGAAGGGCCTCAACATCACATTCATCTAGCATGGTATATGATCACACGTATCACAGTGCAGATTCAAGACTAAGTATACTTTGTCAGGCAACATTCACCACAGAGCAGGATCCAAATATGTGATAAAGGCCCCTGAAAAGAAAAAATATATTAATGGAATACTTTCCACCCACAGATAAACATTTACAACACTGATGATGTCCCCCAAGGGAAGATGGAAATGTGCAGTTAGGGACATAGTAATGTGACGAATCTGATGGGAAGAAAACATGACAAAGGCAACAATCATCAAGAGAAAGGGAAGAAAAATACCAGGAATTCTACATGGAATGGTAATGGAAAAAAGGTCACAGGGGAGGTGAGGATTTCACAGAAGAAACAAATGGACTCAGGAACCATGGAAGGGAGCAGTACGTGTCATACTATTGAAGAGCCCTGGGTGGGAAAAGGAGGTGGGTGGGATCAGAACAGTCATAAAGGTTGGAAAAGCCTTGGACAAAAAGGAACAATCAGGAAAGAGGAGAACATAGGAACTAAGAACACAAAAAAAGCAGCAAACACCAATCACAAACATATCAGAATGACAACATTCACACACCAACAAAAGCAGGAACAGGGACTTCAAGAACTGGTGATTTTAAGAACATGCAGACAAAAGGTCCAATGGAGGATGGGGAAAAACATGAAGGACCATATAGAGGTGCTAATCATGAAGGGAAGCAGGATAGGACAGGAAGAATGAAAGAAACTAAACAACATGGATAAGACTAGCAACTGGAAAACACAAGCAAAGTCAGTAAACTGAAAAGGGGCAGATAACACCATCTTATGCCCCACAACAGAGAAAACCTAAAGGCCACATTCAAAAAGCAAAGGCAAAAAGGATGGCATGTGAGAAACCCGTAGGATGGGAAGGACTATAACCCCATTAGGACAGAACAAAAGCGGTATGTGTACCACATATGTAGGTAAACTGCCAAGGAGGAAGAACAAACAAGATGGAAAACAAAGGAAGCTACATGCGAAAATCCAGCTCTGAAGCGAGGGACTGAACAAAGCCATGCATGGAGGCAAAGTACAAGTATGGATAGATGATGGATGCTCAATTGTGATTGATGGAGGATTGTTGGAGATAAGGAAGAGAAACAGAGGCGACACAAAAAACTAGCATAGGAATAGAAATCACGTGTGCACCAGCCAATACGTAACCAGCAGCAGAATACTACACAGAATGGTCTGAAGAATGGCAGGGACATGTGAGACAAAGAGGAGGATATGCATATAGAAACCAACCCAACCAATTCCATCTAAGTGCAGTGACTGTTCCTGCCAAAGGATGAGAAACAGGAGATCAAACTGGGGAAGTAGTGTATTGAGTAAAGTGACAAAAGCATCCAAATCTGGGACACACCATAGAGCACACAAAATCTGAAAAATGGGTAGATTCAAAGACCACTCCACAGAGAGAATCTTGTTGGGATAACAGATTCAGGGCACCTGGATTATGACATGCCAACAAAGTGATGGGACAGCAGTGGGCCCAACACAGAAGACTCATTGTTATCAAAACAGAGGTCTGTCAATGAGTGCCCCTTGCCTGGTGATGTACAAGACTACCATAGAAATGTTGAAATAAACCATCACCAACTGTTCCCTAGAAGCCCAGAGAATGTGAAGAAAAACCCAACAGCAAGAAGTTCCAAGATTGATATGGAGAGAGGACTTCACACCAAAACCTCCTGAGTGTCAGGAGACACCCCCAAAGAAAAAAAAAGCATCTGTTGAAGGTGACATTCCAGACAAGGTGGAGGAACATGCACAGTAATATAGGTCAGAACCAATCACCAGTCAAAGTCAGTCTGTAAGGAAGAAAGATGGGTAAACGGGGCACTTAAGAGAACCTGAACAAGGCTCCTTTGGTCTATCAAAACCCACTGATGATGACGCATGAGAATGTGATCAAGAGGAATGGGGGCTTCAAAAGAAGCCCATGTCCCCAAAAGAGAGAACCTCACACACAGTAGGAGAAGGAGAGGATGAGATGCTGCATACAAGACATTCCATAGCTCAAAATTGCAGTGTAGCAGGCAGGGCCCAATGGAGGAGGAAGTTAAAAAACACCCCGAGATGATACAAAAAATTGTGTGGATGTGAGGAAAAATTGCTCCATTTTCACAAGCCAACCTACCATGATAATGTCCTGGAGAGGAAACTGAAGATGTAGGAATGAATCGTCTTGTTAGGAGGTAAGAAGCAACCATATGTCCATAGAATGGTGAAAAAAAGGCTCCTGGAATGAATCAGGTGGTCAAAAAAAAGAGGTTACCGAGAAATAGAGAAGAAAATGGGACTGTGAGACAACAGGGGAGATGAATGGAAGTAGAGGACTGGACTAATTGAAATGCCTGTCAGAACCCATGAATTGAATGCCAAGGACCTCCAAACGTGGGCAAATTGAAGGAGTCTGGCCCCCCCAGCAACCCTGACCCAAGAAGGGTGGTCAGAGGAAGACAAATTTGGGAAAAAATAATCAAGTTATTGGTGTCCAATCCCCACTAAGGTAGAAATGATACCAAATGCTGTGAAGCCAAATACGGGAAGTTGGAATGATGATAATTAAAAGCATGATCATCCACAGTACATGGGGGTCAAGGCAAACCAGTCCCCCAATGTAATTGCTCCCCAAAACCCAGTGAAAGAAGAAACACTAAAATAATGACCCGAAGGCTAGTCCACAAAAAGAGCAGGGGTGGAACATAGGAAACGGGAGATAAAGACAGAATACAACATACCTGAATAATCAAATCCACTAAATGGGAAAAATGTCTGGGCAATTACCCTGAAATGACATGTGACTGAGAGGCATATTCAGAAGGATAAAAAAGGCTATCCAAATCCAAAACTTCCTGATCACGGAAACCCATGATAGGACAACCATCATTTTGTTCTGATTGTTGCATGATGTTGGTCAACTCCCAACAGACCAGAAGTGTCACTTCACGGGCCGGGTATCATGGTTCTAATCCATTTGATGTGGTCAGTAATTCCACTGCAGCAGTTGTACTTGTGACCACCTGAAACTGCAAATGCATAGCTCATGAAATTGAAAGAGGAGAGAAGAAAAATAAAGTAATTTGTAACCTACCACAAAAAAGAATGAAAATTGTAAAGAACAAGGTGATTAAAGTAGAAAAATTAAGAACGTACAAAGTGTAGATAATGAATCAAACCGTGAGCAAAAACCCATCTATTCCATAAGACTGCCAATGGAGAAGTGGTTAATATGTGCAAGATTAGAGAGAGTGCTAGTTATGATAGAGTTAGTGTTGCACTCTAACTGGTGGAGGGTTGCTGAATAGCCATTTGTATGTTAGTATGCAGAAATAAGTGGAAGTATCAAGACTAGTGGTGAGCAAAAATTTGCACAGACAGAGAGCAGTACAAGTCAATAAAGCTTTCTGTGAGAAGAGGCGAGGTATTGGAAATATAAATTATCAATACTGATTTCTTAACCTGTTCTCTTTTTTAAAAAACAATAGGCTTATTAGAATCAATGAATATTTTCAAAGTCTTGAATTAATTACTGCCAGTATCTAACTTTAACTTTGTTAGTAATCATAGTAATTTTTGTAATAAAGCACAACTAGTACATACATACAAAGCTTCTGGTTACTTTAGAATAGTAAAGATGAGTTTCAGCAAAAAATAGTGAGTTTTCCATGCTAAATGTTCTATAGAGGCAATCTTGTCAACTAATAATTACATACAGTACTACTTTAATAAGTTTTTTTTTTTTCATACAGGGACTTATACAATGAGTTGGCTTTGGAAATAGTGGAAGTCAGCTAAGAGGAGAATTGATTATTTTCTGGGTAATTTTTTTACTTTTATCAAAGGAAGGTATGCAAGGACAACAGTGAAGGACAAAATGATCCTTTGTTATCCATATGTTATTTTTATATTAGAAAATTATAACTGTCTTAACTGGAGCCTAACCTGTCTTTTCTAAATCTTAAACTTCTATTTTCTTGACCTATTGTCTCCAGAATATAGCACAAAGAAATCAGAAGCCTTTATTCTATCGATCTCCCCATACACACTCACATAAAGCTGCAAGTAACAATAAAATCATGTTACTCTTTCCTCAAGAGTAAGTTAGTTCAGAGTTCTTAACTTATCTCTACACAATAACCTTTCCATCTACAGAATCATTTCTATTGGCCTCCTATGAACCATTTCCAATAACTTAACATCCTTTAACCCTTTCGAGACGGGTCATAAGTGAAAAGCCATGTTATCTGGTTTGTTGGCTCACATTCAAAATTTTATTGAACTACTATTTCATGAATTCATGTCAGTAAGTTGGGTTTCAGACTGTAGATTATAATTCATATTTTAGTACTATACATTACTCAATTTCTTAATTTGAAAGTAAATATTAAAAAAAAACACAGATAAACATCGAATTTTGTGTGTCACATGGTATGTTGAATGCAACACTGGTTCAAATTAGCTGTTTGTGAAGCCCAACTACTAAGTCTATAGTTTCGTACGATTTCGAAACTCAAATTACAGATATTGACAAGCTAGAATATAAAACAAAAAGGTCTTATCTTTTCTATTTGCTAAAATATTGCTCATGTAATAAATCAAACACAGTGGCACCCCACCTACCTCTTTCCATTTTTGGAAATGCTCTCTTATATACACTTACTTCTTTCTATAAATGACATGAATAACTAATCAGAAGCTCAGAATGTTCCCCTAGTGGTTTTCTAATGTGGCTAGTGCCATTTCTTTTGAACCAAGATTTCAATGAGGTAGGTTGTGTCTTTAGTCTGCTCAAAAATTTCATATTTTTTTTTAAGAGTAAAATACATCTTAGTTGCTAAGCCTGATAAATTATAGTTGAATACTAACTATGGTATTGATGTGGTAATTTATGATTTTTTAGTTATTCAAATGTGTGTATATAACTATACAAAGTTATACAAAGTTTTATACTATATAAAACTATAACAAGTACAAAATTATTACAAGGTTGTCACATTGACCGACCCCGTATTGAAGCAGTTAACCGATAAGGAAATAAAAATGCACACATTATTCAAGGGTGAGAAATATATATATATAAAACCTAAAAAAAAATAGTTTGTTTCATATCCTCCAAGTGCAAGATTTTTAAAGGCTTAGCAACCTACGTCAAGCAGCAACTGAGTACAAAGGTCGTAACTAGAAGAGATAATTGTTTGCTTTACTTCCTTATTTACTGTTCTATGTTTTAGGGAAAATATGTTTAAGAACTTATTTCAAAATAGCAATAACGTATATACATATATAATATATAATAATTGAAAATTGACTGTATTTTACAAAATACTAGTTGACTAAAGCACAGCCAAGACAAATTACTTTGTACAGACCATAGGTCAGTTTTATGCTATTTGATATGGTAACATGAGTGCACGTGAGCCACATCATCGTAACTTCTGTATTGTTAGCCAGGCATGGGTGAAAGGTCAATATAATAAAAATAATAGATATACATAAATGTATTATGAGATTTAAGCTATTTTGCCTAACCATTTATGTTTTCGTATTCTAATTTGTGTTCATTCTAGAATGAAAAAGGCATAATTTATGTTCTGCAAAATTTCGTTACCAGTTGCTTACTACTTTAAAAGTTATAGCATGAAAACTATAACAAGTACAAAATTATTACAAGGTTGTCACATTGACCGACCTCGTATTGAAGCAGTTAACCGATAAGGAAATAAAAATGCACACATTATTCAAGGGTGAGAAATATATATTGCCCAATGCCTGAAAAAAAAAAAGATTTGTCTGGGGGACAAGTTTTTCATTATACTTTGTTCATTGTACACATTTTCTTTGTTTTTCTTTCACATCATTCCAGAAACTTTTGTACTGTGAAAGTCTGGGACATAGAGACAAACACTGAAAAATGCATACATCTAAATCTCAAAACAAAATTATAAACATAAATATACATATCCTTTTAACTCGAAAACCTTCACTTATATGCACAATATTATTACATTGCTTTTGTCTATAGTAGGAGTCCAGTGACACTTAACTCCCAGCTATATATCACATAATTAACAATTACATAAATTTAAACTATTTATATATACATATATATATATATATATATATGGTTCTCACACTTTGGGGTTGGCAAAATTACAGGACCATTAAACATTTTTCCAGAATATGTAAACCTTATCAGTAATTAAAATAAATGCTTCTTGCATAACTATCAGTTATATTTTGTCCAAATATTTTTGTTTCATGCTTTGGCAAGACAATCGTAAGTTATATATGTTAAAGGTAGTACAAACCATATGCATTAACCAACATAATCTATAATAACAAGAGTGAGTCAATTCTCCTAAATAGTGATTTTAAAAACTAAGGATGGAGTTTAGTGGTGATGCTAAGCAAATGGTATCCAGCACCTTTAAAAGTTAAAATAAACAGATAATTGCAGTTTTCATATAGCTAAAAAAATAAAATAAATAAAGCAAAAGTCAAAATGACTAATAGAGATATAAGAAAGCAGTTTAATATCATATAATAATATCATAGATGAAAATAAAAACAATTGGGAATTACCATAACATTTTTGTTCAAGGAAATAACTGACAACAAATTCATCTTAACCAAACAAGTTTAATAAGCATTTTAAAGTGTTATTACAAAACATATTGGTAAAGAGCACGAGATACCAGATAAAAAATACAAAAATGTGTCTAATTCAAACCCTGAGACAATATTTTTATAACTAACAATGTGTAATGAACTTAAAAGTATAACATATGGTTCAAAAAATAAAGTTCTGGTTGTGATAATATAAAAACCAAAATTATAAGAAACACAGATTATATTGGTAGGCTATTATTATTATTATTATTATTATTATATGTTTGCAATTTTTCTCTCCAATTTGGGATTTTCCTAATAATAATAGATAGCTAAAGTAATTCCTATACACAAAAGTGGAGATCACTAATTAATATTACTGTGACCTGTTTTATCAAAAATCATTGAAAAATTAGTAAAAATATTGATTAAACTCATTTATAAAAAACAAACTACTTGCTGGAACACAATTTGGTTTTAGAAAAAATGCAAATACCAAATACACGTTCTGTTACATTTTATTCCAAACATTTATAAATTATTAGGCGATGTAAAGAAACTAGCCATATTTCTCAATATTGCTTAAGCTTTTAAAATAGTGTCACATAATATATTAGTAAAGTGTTAGAAAATAAAGGAATTAGAGGTTTAGCTTTAAAATGGTTTAAGTTATTTAAAAAATAGAATACAATATGTATATATAGTAAAAACTTTATTATCTGGCATCTCCTGGATGTGAGCAGTGCCTGATAGGCAAAAATTCTGGTTATGAAAGCATTTCTGTTACTGTATCTTACATGAAAAATTTTTGACACCTTGTTAATGTTTTAAAATATGGTATCTACTTCATGTATATATATTTTATAAGTACGGTATTTAAAATGTGAATTGCAGTACATGCAGCTGACAACTGAAGCTTGCCAGTGAGAAAGAACATAAGCAAAATAACAGCAGCACCACTAAGCTACAATAAGCATTTGTATTTAGAGATGTTGAAATTCCTGGTTACAAAAACTCTGCAAATATGAAGCTGCCAGATAACAAAGCTTTTACTGTATAAACAACAGTTATGGTAATCCACAACTGTGTATGATATTCTACAAGAATCTAATCTAGGTCCTATAATATTTATAAATGATTCTTATAAGCTAAATTACATAGAAATATCATAACTTCTTATGATGATACTGCATATTTTGGGGTCATCCAAAGAAAATGTGTAATTTGCGTGTGTAATAACATCAAATAAAATGCAAGAAACACTGAGTATGATTTTTTGCTCCCCTCTCATTGTGTTTACCTCTAAACCAATAAAATTTATTATATGACATCAGTAACCCAAACACAATTAATTTTTGTTCACCATGCATGTACATATTGGAACAGAAGTAATTTCTATCAAACCACTTGCACAAGTTATTTTTAGGTCTGACAATTTGATGTTTCATACGAGTACACTTTTGGATGATTTTAACCTTCCCAAACAATTTTTTTCCATACAATTTTGTGGTCTCACTTATCGGTCTTTTCCACATTTTCACTCCACTTAAAAGATTAAACAAAACAGCAGAAACAGTTCTGAAGATAAACAAAATATTTCTAATTGAATAAAATACTCACAGCAGTCGTTGTTATCTATGATTTTCTTAAAGAAGAGGAAAACACTAGCAGACACCCAAAGTCATGTCGGATGAGGTCATGGATCATCAAAATAGCACAGTAATGAGTAAAGGATTAGAAATTATAGGTCATCATTATAAGTTTCATTTCCAAACTTCAACTGGGAAACTATGACTGACTAAACATTGACTTTGCAAGTACACCTAGGCCTGGTTAGCCCCATGTACAAATAACTTATCAACTGTGTTGAACTTGGCAGCCAATTATTCATGGACAGACTTCCTCCTATTCTTACTGCTGTAACAGTGTAAGCTGGGTCAGTGATCCTCCACCAGCACTTCTTCTGTCAACAACTTTCAATGAAAGTGACTACAACAGTTGCATTCTGTGAATGTTTTAACTTGTTCATTTTAAAATTGATGTAAAAATTCTGACTTCTGAAACATAACAGAGGAATGGTATCCATTCATTGGTTGAAACTGAAACAACTCTTCAGAAAAGTCATTCAGAATAGGACAGAACTCTATTTTCTAAGATTTCAAGACGACTTTTCAAAATGAATCGTTTCGTTGGTTTCATTTAACAACCTGTAAAAACGATTTAAAGCCTAGTCGAATTGCATGGAAAATAAATACGCAAGAACCAGGGTTTACATTACATTTACAATATACATTGCCTGTTAAAACTTACAGCTTACAAATTACACTTAACTTACACTACACTTTAAAAATTAAATTGAGGTGTTTTCCCTTATATTTTTAATTCAGGTATGTCAGGAAAAAGCCACCATATTCCAATTATCATTATCAATATCACACAAATTACCACTACCACTGTACCACAATAAACTATAAAGCTATAATAATAAAGTCAAGAGTGCAGCACCTCTTTAAATTTAATGTTCACAATTTCCAAACACTTGTCTGTTTTTATTAAATATCTTAAAATGCACCTTCCTACTCCAAATAATAATATTTTATTAATTATAATTAGTTAGTCTTTCCAAGAAACAAAGTATAGCCTATAGGCCTAACCTCTGTCTCGCAACTTTATTCTAGACAAAATTATCTAAAGCAAATACAATATATCACGATAACTTACCAATGAACACAAACACCTGCTTATAAGTTACAACTTACAGACTTTCTAATTCAACATGTAATGACCCAAAAACGTAGAATGCAATTTACTCATCTAAATACTTAAGATGACGTTACAAAATAACTTACGTTTACAAGATTTACTTCAGAAAGCTTTTCAATGGCGACGACGTCTAAAGTGGAATATGAACACTAACGTTAATATGTATGTATATATATATATATATTTCAATAAACACGATAACAACATATCAATTGTTAAAAAAATATGTACTGCGCTTTATTGAAAACTCATATTTACACTATATAGTTATTGAAAAATTTGTATGATTATTGTATCAAACATATTTTATCTAAGACTGCTAATTTTTAAGAATACAAATAAAGACAATGAATACGACCATATAAATATGTGTGTATTCTTTTTTGTGTGTGATTATGTATGTTTCATTATCCTTCTGTAAAACATAATTTTATGTTTCTGAAGTGAAGTCTACACCATCT
>NW_013666033.1:401604-403280 GCF_000517525.1 Limulus polyphemus
TCACATCCCAGATATGAATGTCAGCAATATGGGTGATCCAGTACGAAGGAATTCGATGGGAAGGCACCGTGGGAAGCATACAGAGCACAATTTGAGCTTCTGGCAGAAATGGATGGATGGACATAGAAGCAGAAAGCAGTATATCTGACAACGAGCTTCAAGGGACAACCACTGAAAATACTTGGACAATTGTCAGCAGACGACAAGCACAACTATAGAGCACTGGTTGCAGCTCTAGTACTCAGGTATGGAACCCAAAATCAGTCTGAAGTCTACAGGGCTAGGTTTAGGACGAGAGGTCCATGCTAAAGGGGAGGGCCTGCAAGAGCTGGCACAGGACTTGGAAAGTATGACACACAAGGCCAACCCAACTGCACCACCCGATCTCCTCAAGTTGTTGCTGAGGGATCAGTTTGTAAATGCTTTGGACAGTCCACAACTGAAGATATAAATGAAGCAAGCACACCCCTCTACTATGCAAGATGCAATGGCCAGAGCTCTTGAATTTGAATCCTACGTTAAGTCCAGGACAGAGGTACCAAGGTTGGTACAGTCATCAGGATTCAAGGCCAGAAAAGGTCAGCTTTCAGAGAAGTTAGAGGGACTTTGCTGGCACTGTAACAAACCTGGGCACAAGAGAGCTCAATGCTGGAAACTTCAACACAGGGGAGATGATACAGCAGGAAAGGCTGCTACCCAGAAAGGTTGTTGGAACTGTGGAGAGCAAGGACATATGAGGAGCCAGTGTAAGAAGAATACCACCAATAAGTTAGCTTGGGGAAATCAGTAGTGGTTGGGGCTGAGGGACGCCCACCAACCCCCATCGTGAAAGTCCCAACAGCTAAGTGTAAAATGGCAAGCACACATCGTGTCTACGTGACAGGAAAGCTGGATGGCCAAATGTGCAACTTTCTCATAGATTCTGCATCTCAGCAAACCCTTGTGAGTATCAACGTGCTGGATCACAAAGGCATACCAGAAGCCATACAGAAACTCTGTGGTGTGACAAGACATTATGCAAGGTTGTGGGGACGAGTGTGGGTTACTATCGAGCTCATGGGCATGAAGAACAGACAGAAAGTATACTTGGTTGACATTGAAGACCAATGCATATTAGGATTGGACTATTTACTACCGAGGAAGTGTGTAGTTAACTTCGATAAAATGACAATTGAAAACAACAAAGGCCAAATTCCAGTAAGTGTTGCTGCATCTGTTGATTTACATGTCACAGCACTTAAGTCATCTACTATACCCCCTATGTCAGAGAAGATAATTTGGGGTAGGATAAAAGAACATCCCCAAGGAAGCCCAATGCTTGTGCAAGCAGTGAAAAATCTATCCAGGCCAGCGGATGTGAACATTAGAAGGTCACTTGTGGCAGGTCATAAAGTAGTACCTATAACAGTGGCCAATTTCTCTAAATGTGAACAGACACTTAAAGACGAGACATTGTTGGGTGTGTGCCAGGAGGTAGAGCCAGTCAATGTTGAAGCAAGAAATACAACTGTAAAGAAAGGACATACACTTCAAGAATCTTAACTGACCTCTATAAGAAGAGCATAGCCCATTTGGCATCATCACAGGCTCTTCAGGTAAAAGAAACTTTGGCAAATTATGCAGACGTCTTTTCGAAAGGATATCATGACCTCGGCTGCACAGACCTTGTAGAGCAC
>NW_013666033.1:404153-422379 GCF_000517525.1 Limulus polyphemus
AATCTGAATTCATGCAAACTGACAGGAACTCAACATTTAGTTGTAGAAACGTTATTCTTGGAAAGATTTGGCTAGTCATATAGTCGAAGAAGAAACTCTACTCAGTTTTGAGAAGGGAAACGGTGAAGCTCTTGATGAAGTTACTACCACTGATGTGACTGTTACCGACGATAGGACATTTCCTGATGAAGCAGATGAACCCCACGTGAAGCAGAAGCCAACGAGACGGAGACCAGTATTGAAGAAGATATGTCCCGTAAAATTAAGAGACTTTGTTGAATTGTAATTTTGTGTTTGTAATTCTGTACATTTAATTAAGTTATTGTTAATTGTTATTGGTTTATTGTAAGTGGCTATTGTTCGGGACGAACAATACTAAGGAGGGGGCAGTGTTGCGTCAGCGAGGTCACTTGACTAGTATCACGCCACCTGTTTCTAGAAATATCCTGTTCCTTAATGAATGCCCTAGCATTTACTAGATTGGGGGTAGTCTGGTATATATAAGACGCTCACAACGTGACTGAATAAGGTAATGAGTAACTGAACTACAGTCAGAGAGTGTGTAACTGAGTATTGTTAAAGTCGCGCACGGGAGACGTTTGTTATAGCGCGACTGTTGAAATTAAGTGTATCACAAAGTTATATTCAGAAAGAATAAACCAGTTTTATTAAGAAAGGACTTGTGTCGCTAAAGTTTCATCGGAACGAAGTTAGGGAAAATTAACTAGCGAACGGAGACGTAACAGTATAGTAAGTGACAGACCGTTTGGTTTGAATTTCGTGCAAAACTACACTAGAACTATCTGCGTTAGTTGTCCTTAATTTAGCAGTGAAGGGCAACTAGTCATCACTGCCACTGCCAACCAACAATATTAGCAGTGATAATATCTTTAATTAATGTACTGCTATGTATATATGATATTCCAAGGAACATTTGGCCCTAGTTGAGCAAACCGCCATGTAGCAGAATAACAGAAGACCCTTAGAGAAAGTATAAAGCACAAAATAAAATATACTGACACAATTGTTAATTTTGAAATAAAGAAAATTCTTTATTCACAAATAGCTTCTAAGATGTACAAGTCTTTTTAATTAATGTCGAACTTCTTATGTATATTTCAGCAACTGAGGACACACAACTCTTAATAACTGCTCTAGCCTATCACAAGGACATTTCTGTACATTTCTTGCCTGTAATATATTCAAGTCCAAGATCTGGCAGTAGTTTTTTAGAATGCTCTGTTATTCCTGTCAAGAGACTAGTCTTTTCTATTTATGGAAGGAGAAGGTACAAATCCCTGCACGTCTATTTATATATATGCACAGTATTCCACACACATCCTGACAAATAATTAATTATTTATCTAGTGTAATGGCCACATACAAAAGCAGACAAACGTGCAATATCATAAGCGTAGAAACCAAACAGGCGGGAGGGGATGCCACCAGCCCATTTGTCAAATCTGATTTCCTGCTATTTCCTACGCTCTAGAAGGACAAGTTTTTCAGATGGTTTACTTGTTTTCTAGACTTAAAAAAACAACATTGCCTTTAAACTCTAGAGGGATTTAGCCTCATTGGCTCCTATGCCCATGTGACCCACATCATGCTTAATGGCAGTATAACAACATTTACTACTAAGAGCGTATATCATCTAGTTGAGCACAGACAGCTCTTTCAAAGATTTGAGAAAAAAATATTTTAATAAATATGTTATGAAAGAGTTACAGATGTAATATTTACATAACATATATTTGCAGGAAAACTCATCTCATTCAGTGCTACATGCACCTGTAATTCATATAACTCGAATCACAATTTGTGCCATCAACTACAGTATATACTAATACAGGGTAAGTACAAGTTTATTTACTGTAACAGTTGATTGCCAACATCCATAGTCATTCCCTACATCAAGCCCCTAGGTGGCTCAGCAGTAAGTCTGAAGGTTTATAATGCTAAAAATCGGGTGTTCATACCCGAGGTTTATGTTTGATTCTTTGCTTAAAGTTACAGTGTTTTTGATACATATACTATGGGTTTTTAAGCTGCAATGGTTATAAGTAAACATGAGAGGGTTTTTATTATGTTCAGTGAATCTTCCGGTTTCTTTGAAGTATACTTCTTCGTAATTATTACACATTCTTTTATAAGTGATATTTGTGTTATGTGCACATAATGTTTAATTAGTAAATATTTTAGGTTAAGGCCAGTTTGTTTGGTTTTCGACGGAAATTTTACGTTTAATGACAAGTTTTTTTCCAGGTGTGAATTGTTTTCGAACTTATTTCGGATAAGTGGTAAACTGCATGGTAATGATTTGTTACTGTTTGGTTCATTAGTATCAATTTGTGGGTTGAGTTTTGAATTTTTTGTTTTAGTGATTATACGAGGTTTTTCAACAATAACTGGTACAAAATTTGTTGGTATGAATGAAGGAATGCTTTAGAACTTTGATTTATTCATCAATATTGTCCGTTAAGCCGACAGAGTTTCGAAGCTGTGTTTGTGGTTTTTTTTAATGTATTGATCTTTTGTTTGTTATCATAAGCGGAATTCATGTAGAGCAGTATGAATGTTCTTACGATAAACGATAGAACATGTTACAATATTGGTGTCATGGTGTCAGAAGTGAAATAGAGTTTTAACTAATTTCGAATTATAACCCAATCACGAAGCGAGATCGAAGCTTTACTACAGATGATGAAATAATTAAAAAGGGTCAAAAGAAAAGACAGAAAATTGAAAGAAAAACAAGAAGGAAGAGACAGAAAATTAGAAGAATAGGACAGAAAATTTAACGAAGGCCAAGAAGGAAGAGACAGAAAATTGGAAAAATAGGACAGAAAATTTAACGAAGGCCAAGAAGAAAGAGGACGAAAATTAGAAGAAAAATTAAAAGGAGATAGAATAATAAAATAAAATCTGGAAAACATTTGCAGAAAATTAAGAAAAAAGGACCAAGAACAAATTTATAGAAAAATAAACGAAGATCAAAAGGTAATAGTTGAGAATTTAAGAAAAAAAAATAAAAGAAAGAAACATAATGTTTAAAGAATTAGGAACAAAAATAAATTTGAATGAGGACAAGGTCGACGAAGCTATTGGAGATGTACATAGAAATTACAACAATAAGATTGAAGAAGCACAGAAAAACATCAATAACTTACATTGAGGCTGTAATGGTAAAAATTGAAAAAGTACAGAAAGGCTGACACTAAAGTATTAAAAAAGTACACAAAGATTATAACAGCAAGATCGATGAGGTATAAAAGAATGTTAATGACAATAATACATATAGAAAAAGAATCGAAAATGCAAAGATCAAACCAGCCACACCTATTTCTGCATATACCCAAAATTTCCAACCTAAAACAACATTTACTATTAAATATGTTACTGCAGGACCTGTCTGTAATATTCCAGACATGTCACTATAAAATCTAGTTCCAGAATTTAACTGGCTAATTCAACAATGTTACCTAATTGAGAAATCATTGACTATGATTGAAAGGTAACATTTGAGACGTATCAGGTCCAATTCAAAGTAATTTCGTAATTGAACAGATGGAATAGTGAATAATAAGCTATTAATCTTGATGCCCATTAAAATGACCAGTTTTAATGACATCAATTAACCTTCCAACTGAGAACTGTAACAACTATCAAGCATTGATAGCTGCCTTATCCACCAGGTTCAGAGTAGCACACCGCACGGAAGTATCCAGAGCAAACTTTCAGAACAAGATATGGATAATAAAAAAAAAAACGCTAGCCCAACTTGCAGAAGATTTGGAAAGGTTTGTCCAACTATCTTATTCAGGCTCTCCGCCAATTTAATTAGTTCGTTGACACATGATCGATTTATAGAGGAGTAATAGACGATAATATGAAAATTAAGTTCAAATAAAATAGGGATATATTTTTAGAGGAAGCTCTCCAGTTGGCGCTAGAGCTTGAATCCTTTAAAATCGCAGATAGAAAAACTAAAGGCACCATCTAGAAATTATGTGGTCAATAGATTGAGTAGCTTTGAAACATTAACTTTCTCTGACAATAGTTTATAAGAACTGAAAGGATTAGTTAGACAACTAGCTACACACAGAATGGAGGAAATAAACCACAAGACAACAGGTGTTTCAAGTGTAATTTGAAAGAACATTTTGCCCGGAAATGCAGAGAAAAGCCTATATAAAATAAAAACTCCTCCAAAAGAATAACAGAGAGATGGAACTGTTATATACATGAGAAATCTAGTCATTACAATTGGGAACTGTTAAGGAGACAATACCCCAATGATGTGTCTCAGAGTCAATTAGACTTACAAATGATAGGAACTTGCTGGACTTACGGAGCAAAGTTCAGCTGGTAATACTCTGTCTACTCAAATTGGGATAATAAGTTCATTATTTGAGGAAAATCGTCCACAAGCCCATGGGCTTATTCATGGGAAATCTTGCAGTGTGTTGATCGACACTGGTTCTACATCTACTATTGTTTGACTTAATTTATTAATGAAAGTTTGGAAATAGCAAGTGGGAATGATGTTACAGCAAAAATGAAGTTGGAAGTTACTTTTATTGTAGGAACCTTTTCTACACCTCATGATCTGTGGGTAAGTGACATCAAAGAAGAGTGCATATTAGGAATTGGCTCTATCCAGAGACATAGTTGCAAGGTAGGCTACTTCAGATAGCTTCACAGTTTATTTTAATAAAATCCTTATGTTCTACATGGCTATTACTACACAAGAAGTTGAGCTTCCAGTGAACAACAGGGAGGGCAGACATCGTATCAACGAGAACTGAAATATCCATGCCAGGAGTTATTAGGAATAAATCTACATCTAGTGACTGGAACATAGTGGAAACAAACATTCCGACATATCCTGAAGGATTAATGACTATAAGAACACTCGTGTGTCTGAAGAATAAATATTTCATAAATGGAAAACTTAAATCAGTTAGCGATCAAATGAAAAGTTGCCGTGTTGTTAATGTTGATAAGACTAGATTCCATCAAGGTAGCAAAGTATGGCTGTAGAATACCCACCACAAGAAAGAACGAACTTCAAATTAAGCAAGTATTGGGAAAGGCCAGGACCATATATTGTATTTTAAAAAAATCAATTATTTGGCTTGCAGAATTTAAACGGATAGGTAGTCCGAGCCAAAGAGCAACTACTGTGATTGTCTTTGTAAGTGTGTCAGTGAGAAAACAACGAGTTGAGTAATATCAGAAATGAATTTGCCAATGGAAAGTCAACCTCCTGGAGATCCTAGAGCTTCTGATGAGACCAATTCCAGTGTATAAAGAGAGAGCTGCTAGTGGACTTGTCAACCATTTACCCAGGAAGAACTTCTCTAGTGATAGAACAACATGTGACGACAAAAAATAAGAGGTTTTCTCATCTGTACACCATAGTCCTCAGAAAAGAAAACCACCAAAAAACTTATTGAACGGACAATTTGGTATTAAGATTGTTCAAGTGACTTCACGATCCAGGAAGAGGCAGTTTTGTAATTTATATCTTCAACATTTTGGTTTAGATGTTTCTTTGCTAGAGGGAGCTGCTAAACATAAGATGATGATACAATACCTAGAATGGTCGTGAATGTTAAGGATTGAGGAGCTTTGTGAAATATCTAGAAACAAAGTTATAAGTATGAGTTAGTCAATGAATATTAAATGAGTGTTTTAGTTCAGTGTTAAACAGTGAGAATTATAATATCTATTATGCTATTCAGTTACTTAGTGAGTTAGTTTCGTGTTTGTTTAATAATCAAAGCTAAGTAAGTTAGGTATAGGTACCATTAGCGAAGAATATCTCTTGAAACATTTCTTGAGAACTTAGGCCTGCAACTTGTATCAAAATTAACATATCTTTTAAAAACAATATAGAAGAAATAAATTAATTTTTATCGTTATGTGGAGTAGACTTGGCATTATTTTTACTAGATAACCTAAAGATCCTAGTCTATGACATAACACGTTACAAAAATATATTATTTTGTTTAGGTAAACTACTTGTACCCGATGATGACAAAACATTGTACATTTGTTACTCTTTTAACCTTCTAATAAAGCTTTTGTTACCCATTCAGTCTAAAAGTAGGTTCATTGTCATCAAATAGGAATAGCTATGATATGTGATCTCAGAGTCAAAGTAATGAATTTGGTGAAGTGTCTTGCCAAGAATATCCAGTAAATATTGTACTGTGAAACTGAACTTGATAGCTCATAAAGTTAATGAGATCCCTTTTTGGTGTTTGGATGTTGCAGCTATGTTAATTGTTGAAATACGATCGCCATACAAACTACTGATTAGTTTTAATATCACTTATCACCATTTAGAAAGCGATGATTATGCTATGACCAACTTTTGAATAGTTGGGCTGTTATTAAGTCTGACTAGTACTTGCAGCACATTCTTCATCAACCTAATTTGGATACGACAACCTAGTGCTCTCACTATATTGCACTCACCAATTTATGGTGAAGTTAGTACACAACAAATTCATCCATAACATGAAATTTTAGCTTGTAAACAAGTTTCAACATGCTATTATGCATCAACTTACTGCTGTAGCTCATGGTTTGACGGAATGGGCTCCCAAAGTGTGACATAAGTGCTAGTACAGCCTAAAACGAGTTGCCTTGTTGCTGAAGCCACATACAATTCTGTGCAAAAGTGTTAGGACAAAGTCAGAAATTAGATTTCAGGCTACTTTCAAAGAACAATGGAAGGTAAATCACAGGTGAAACATCAAAATTTTATTAATCTTCATATTTAGTACAACCGAAACACAGTGCTTGAGTTCAGCAAACAGTTAATATTTTGTGTGTCTCTATTTTGCTTTAATAACTGCAGACAGTCTTTCAGGCATTGTTGCAACATATTTAATCAATGTGTCCTTTGAAATTTTACTCCAAATGTCTCTAATACACTCCCATAAAGTTTCTTTGGAAGTAACTTTTGATTTGTCAAGTTTTCGATCTATCAAATCCCAGATCTACTCAATCTACAAATTTCAGTCTCTTGACAATACTTGAAGATCAAAGTAAATGTTTTTTAACTGCTACACGACCAAATATTCCATTCTCGTTGAGTCTTCTTGATACGTTTCTGTCATTTGGTATATGGTCGTTTTTCTCGTACTTCAGATCAGTGGCAGTCTTCCTTCTGTCCCGAAGGCTGCATAAACGAAGATACTTAACCTCAGTATCATTGAGTTTAGGTCTTCTGCCTCTTCCTTTCCTATTTTCAAATTTACCTGTCTCGGTCTCACGATCTAGGGTGTGCTTGACAGTGTTTAGGGAGCATTTCATGTCTGCAGCAATTTGTCAGAGAGTCCAACCAGCATCACATAAAGCAACATCATAAATTTGATCAGTATGTTCATTCAAGCAGAACCCTTATGACATACCCTTGGTACAAGTATATGGGAATTCTAAAGAATGATAAGTATTCTCACCCTGGCTCATTCAATTTTCAACAGGAATCAGTGAAGCATTACCATAGTGTTGAAATTTACATTCTGTAATGACACGGAAGAATTATCCCCAGAAAATGGAAAGAATGACAAAATATTCTCTTGTCCTAACACTTTTGCACAGTACTGTACAAAAGTCCTACCCCATATACAGTCTGAAACTTTCGTTCCTTTCCTGTCTTTTCATAACATTTCTTTTGACATATGGCAGCTATATGGATACAGTAATGTGCAAACTCATATGTTTCAGCTAATAGGAATCTTAACCACCCCAGGCATTAATGTGAGCACTGTAGCACACATGCACTGGGATATGAATCATATATTGCATTCAGTGGAAACTGTACTTTACATACAAGCATCAGAACGTTTGTGATCAGTCAGTTGACTGTTGCTTGTATGCCATAGTGACGAATAATAGATCAGGTGTTCATCTTCATTAGTTCAATCGGGATTAACAGCTGTTCAAGTCTACTTTTGAAATTCTAGATAAAACTTTCTATATTTACAGGGTATTGCTGATATCCCTTGTACTTTTCATTTCCACCTCTAAAATAAAATTTAAAAAACTCAAGCATTTTGAGATTGACAAATATTGCCACTTCAAAACACGTCTCAGAGAAGATGAAATAAAGGCATACTACGTATATTTTATTTCGCTTTTTCAGTTTAGATAGCTGAACATTTCTTGTTATCCAAGAAGTTTTCAAATTTCTACGTATGCACGTATTTCAGTACATGACTACATTTAACAATAGAGAAATGACTCTGAAGCATGGCTAAATTGTCTTTGTCCTACTATTGCATTTGAGTTTCTTGATGGCTAAATTTTCTTTATTTTTTACATCTTGTTTGTTATTGGAATTATATATTACATTGATGTTCTTTTAACCTGAAGTCTCATCAAATTTTTGGGTCTAGATAGTTGTAGATATTTGAAAAATTACCAGCACTAGGTTTAAGGTGTTGCTCAAATAGGCTCATGATTGATCCCACATAATTTGAACCACATCGAGAACAAGCATCAATAGACAAAGTAAGATCGTTGAAATTCACTGATTTTATCATTTATCTTGAAAATATTCTCTATCCTTGCCACTAATTTTAAAATCATTTATACTGAGATTTGTGGATGGTTTGATTTCAATATATTTTTGATTTTATTCCCCAAAACGTAAATTGTCTTTATTCATAATTGGTAGACTTACATAGAGTGACAGATTAGAAACTTCCTAACTCACTTTATAAGGGGTGTAACGGATATCATTCAAAACATTATAAAATATTGTCGTGTAATGTTAAATAGAAACCATTTCTAAAAACAAACTTTTTCGACTTTCTATTACTTTGTGAAAATTAGAATAATCACTAGTAATGTGGTAAGCTCTATAAAATAACATATTTATCAAACCGACCTTAAAAAGTATAAAGCTATCAATATGATTGTACAGTTCCGTATATACGTTGGTGTATGACATGTTCCTATTTCTAAATGTTTACCAAAGCTGTTAATATCAAGGTAAAAAACACCCTTGAGTGATTTTCTTCATCAACTGTAAACTTGATGCTAGAAAGTTGCTTTTAAAAACCCTAAGGATAAGTTAACATGTTCCTTTTTTCTGATTATAACAAAGGTATCATCTACATACCTATGGTGTTTACTAGGTTTTAAACTTTCTGTACAATTATTCAACCATTGTTTTCATGATAACATAAAAATTACTAACTAATTTTTAACACATAGCATCATCAATTATATGCTCATAAACGCTGCTGTCAAAAGTGAAATGAGATTTTATAATATCAAAAGCTAACAGTTCGATAAAACAGACTTTTCTAAACATTATAAAACTGTGTAATTTTGAAAGACCATATCTGCTGTTAATTGAATTGTACCCTGCAGAGAAATATTAGCGTACAAGAACTCAGTAAATTTTGTCATCAAGTTTTACATCTGCCAGTTATTTGGAGATTTCAAAACTATTCCTAACTGTAAATCAAGCAGTAAGTACGAAGACTCACAACGCTAAACTCCGGAGTGTGAGTCCCCTTGGTGGACACAGCAGATAGCCTAATGTGGCTTTGCTCTAAGAAAACAAACAAACTCATTCAATGATATATTAGTAAATAAATATTTTACATCAAAACAAGCAAATACTACATCATGACCAAAATGTAACCCTTTGATGTTATTAAGAAACTCTAAACTATCTGTCAAGGTAGACTCATTACATAGTGCTAGTTTTAACGTAAAATATCTATTTACTGATATACCATTAGATGAGACTATTGAATAATGTGTAAACTTGATTTACAGTAATGAGATAACTTTGAGAAGATACCCAAAAAAGTATTAAAGAAATTGTGTGAAGTAGCAACAAAAGAATCATATTCCTAACTATATGTTCATTCTTTAAATTTTTTTAATAAAGTAGACATTTATACTCGTCGTAAGGTGCCTATGTCTTAAACTATTGGCCTAAAATGGGATAATTGTATCTATGAATGTTTGGTAAACCATCTACACACATCTAAACCAAGAATATGATGGGAATTCAGATGAAAATAAATTCAATATAATATGTAGTTCCAACAACAGACAAAATATTTGTTAGTTTTGTACTTAAGCACAAAACTACACAATGGACTGTCTGTGCTGTGCCACACATGGGTATTAAAACCTGGTTTCTAACACCAGAAGTCTGTAGAATTACTGCAGTGCCACAGGGGGGAAGAGACAAGATGTAAGAATTAAAGAAACGTTTGTCATCAAGAAACTCAATCCTAAGTTGAATTCTAATTCATAAGTAATTGAAATCTCTCTAAAAATGTAACTAAATACACATTGGCCCTGGTCATTTTCCTTTTTTACCAAATGCTCTGTCTCGTGGGAGAGATTGCTGTAGGAATATAACGTTAAGAAACACTGTGTAGACTTTAGCAGTAATTTAACCATTAGTTAGTAATAACCTCCCTATCTGCGCTTATGAAATTCCCAACACTGACGTGAGTAATGCATGTGCTCTTAGAAAAACTTTGTTGGTTTTGTATAGTGGTTATCTTTCTCAGTCTTCAAATTTCCTTCAGACTATATCTATTTCGAGACACTAGAGAGAGAAATGCTGTCTTTTATTCATAGACGTATTTGTCTTTTGTTCAACAAAGAATTATTTGTTTTTCACTACCAATTTGAATCTAGTCTCTTCAATTCAGTTAGATAGGAGATTCAGTTTTATCTCCATAATTTCTGCCTTTTCCATAGTTATTACAGGTACTTTTCTTATCTCTAAAATAATTAGAGTACTTGAGGATACCAGAGAATAAGGTAGTAAGGGAAAATTTTAGTATGTAGTAGTTTTCTATAATCTGCCCAATCTTTCATCTTGTTTTCCTCTTTTAGGTCTTCAAAGTTTGATTTTTTCTATATTGGTTCTGTTCATCTCACAAATATTCTCAGGCTTGACTGGGTATTTGGGATATTTTAAAAATTATTATGCTAATGATTTTTATCGTAATTTCTTCTATTTGTATTTCCTGTATCATGAGTAGCTATATGTTCATTCTCCCTTTCTTTCTTTTTTAATTTAGTCAGTCATCTTCCAGTTATTCTTGAAACCACTTTTCTTTTTTAGTCCATAATTCTTAACTGCAAGTTCTCTTGTTGACACAGGTTTCCCCAGTAATCTTTTACTCCACTCTAAGATTCATCATCGTTTAAGAGTTATTATTTTTTTAATGGTATCATACTTTAGTGATTTTCCATGTATATTTGTTTTTGATGTTATGATCTAACTTGAAGAACTTCTATTTATGCATTTATTTCTTCTTTGAGTAATTTTCTAATCTTATTTCCCTCTGTTATTAATTGTTCTTGAGACCCTTTTAGGTCTTAAGTGTCCCCCGGTAAATTTATGGAATTACGACGCAAAAATCCGGGGTTCGATTCCCCGCAATGGGCACAGCAGATAGCCAAATGTGGCTTTGCTCTAAAACAAACAAACACAGGTCTTAATTTTGGTGGTTCTTGTAATGCCTCTTTGTATATCTCGCATAATTTTGAAACTCTATAGCTTCTCCAAAAATTATATTTGCTTTTGTTAGAGTTCATATTTCTACAGTCCTCTTTCTTATATAAAATTGTTTAAGAATTCCTTCGGAATCTACCGCCTTTAGTTTGTATTTGTATTTTAATGTGATTCAGTGTTTCCTATTAAGTTATTAAGAACAGCGAAACATAAAAAGAAGAACAATGGTTTAAGCTTAAATTATATGCGTATAGTGATATGAAGGCATATCGTATGTTTTCTTTCTGTTTTAGTTATATAGAAATCAAAAACATTTTTGATTGTTTAGTTTCTGTGATGCGATTGCCTAAAATGTCGTAAACATTGCCTTCTTTGTTCGTTGTAGTAGGTAATGTCTACTCTACCCTGGATAATATTACTGTATTACATAGCATCCGAGTTTAAAGTATTAGCGCTGTATTATCCTTTGCTGATTGAGTTGACGTTGCCTGAATACACCAGCCGACTAATGCTGTGATGGCACAAAGGTTATGAGGTGACAGTGTAGGCTGAAATAAAACAAATTTACCTGTTATATTCAGCCACGCTTCCTCGAGCCAGTTTTTCTAGGAGAGTATTGAGTGAATCTATATTTGAAGACCATTTCCCTTAGCTCCATGAAAGTCAATCTTGAGAGAAAGAAAGTTGTGTAGCTAAATACATTCCAACAGAATCAATTGTGATTACGTTTTCGTAAATATACACACTATGCTTTCTGTTGAACTGTAATAATAAATATTGTGCTAATGTTATGTTAAACTTATATTAAAGTTTTTCTTCGTTACCCATTCAAGCCGTCTCCAGCCATTACTGTGCTAATTTATTTACATTTGTCGAAACTCATTGTTTTACACTTAAACTCAGTCAAGGTATCTACTAGAGCTGACACGATACGTATCTAGATACAAAAGTTTTACCAATGGTTTGTTACAAATTTTGACAGTCTTGTCTGTAATTTAGTACATATATTACTAACATTGTCTTATTTAACTCCTTCACACTTTAAAGTGCTTTTCAAAAGGCAATAAAACAATAACATTTAATTAGAAACAGATGTATATGTTAAAAGCTTTATGTTATTTAGTGTAAGCAAATGTAGTTTTCTGCTGCATTTTGAAGAAATTCTAGAAAGAAAAAAAGGATAATTTTGATTTATTTTGTATTTTTATGGTGGTTACTAGGCTGGCCAAACTGACGGACTTTACATAAAATTAGGGTAGAGAATATAGAACATAAAATATGAAGATTTATCGAAAAAAAGTTGGAAATTTATTTAGAAGGTTTTAGAGATTACACAAAAGAACTTTGTTAATTTTTAGATCGATAAAAGTATTTTTAATCTTAACACGAAAATCGCTTTACACTCGGAGCAGTAACTACTTTGACTCCATATATTAAAACATTAATTTTTAGCAAAAATACTCCATCAGAAATTATGTTTTTTTTTTTTGTACAAAACACTTTTAGTGTTTACTGAAAGCTTGCCAAATTTCGTGAAGATACATAAATCTTATCATATCGAACGATGTATCTATACAATCGTATTACGGTTTCACGATAAGATACTCATATCGCCACACCACTAGTATCTACTACAGAACACTATCTCTATTTGTTGGTTGAATCTGCTGTTATTTTTGGGTTTGCCTATCTGATACCTGTAGGAAAATCGGTTTTACCTGAAAATACCACATTATTTTAGGAAATTTGTATTGTTTCGAAAAAAAATAAATTTATAACCAGTTGGGTCTGACGATGGCTACAGCATAATAGCTGCATATTCAAAAAAAAAAAAATGATACATTTGTGAAGTTTACCTGTTTATGATGTATCTATTAATTTTCTACTCACCCTATGAGCCTCAAAAAACAACAACAACAACAACAAAACTTGTGTGAGCAGAAAGTTTATCAAAACATTCGATAATCTGAAAAACTAAAACCATGATAACCTCGATTTCCAAACTATTTGCTTCGATAAAAGTCATTTAGTTAGTTTTTTGGAATTTCGCACAAAGCTACCCTAGGGTTATATGTGTTAGCCGTCCCTAATTTAGAAGTGATAGACTAGAGGGAATGCAGCTGGTCAAAATCACCCACCGGCAACTCTTTTACCAATTAAAAGTGGGATTGACCGTCACTTTGTAATCCACCCACGACTGAAAGAGCATATTTGGTAACGGGGTTTGAAATTGCGGCCTGTAGATTACGAGTCGTAGACTGAAAATTCCCCGCACGAATGAACATGTAAATCAGTTGATAATGCCCCCCCCCCCCCAGTGGCACAGTGGTATGACTTCGATGCCCGTGATGGGCAGAGCATAGATAGTTCATTGTGTTGCTTTGTGCTTAACTTCAAACAAACAGTTGATAATAGAAACAGAAATGACGCAGTAATAACATTGTTTCTAAAGAGCTTTGTTTTATAATTCCCTACAGGAACGAACATGTAATTCCCCCGTTTAAAAAGCGGTAAGTTCACAGAGTTACAACGCTAAAGTCCGGGGTTCTATTCCTCATAATGGACACAGCAAATAGTCTAATATGGCTTTGATGTAAAATAAACAAACACATGATCATGTAACTAAGTTGATTAGAATAATTGAAATGTCGTAATCACGACATTCTTCCTAAATAGACCTTTAAAAACGGACTCATAAGTGTAAATGATAAAGTTAAACAAAGGCGAAATGCATAACTACTGCCTAGTTTATGGCTACACTTGTGGAAGAAGTCATGAGGGACTAAACTATAAAAGCAGTACAGATGGAAAAGACATTTCGACGTCTTTCGTGCGTTGCTCAGAAATCAACTGATCCTTCTTCGCTCCGCTCATTGTTAAAACAAGTTAAGAATTACTGCATTAATAATAATAATAATTAACTTGATGACTTAACTGGCTTAACTCTCGTTTCGCCCAAATCACCGCCGGAAAGGAACGGAAGATAGCCGGAGAAGCCCAAACGCCGTCGTGGTGTTTGTGTTCTATATTTGCACTAATGATTAGTTCTAAGTAGACTCCATGCTAACCTTCTTAAAAAATAAATGAATAATAAATTAGATAGAGATACGATAAAATTTTAATAGGATAAATAAGTAAGATAAAATAAATAATTACATAAAAAGGGATCAAAGAATCCAACTTAAAGGGGAGGAGAATGAGAGATTCTACACCCTGAAATTGTTTGTGGGGTGAAAATGGGAGTGCTCGAGCGCCAAACATTCTACCCGACCAGTTAATGAGTTAACATGGTATGAATAAAAACCCACATTGAATCAATTATTTACGTAAGCTAGAGGAAAATACATGAGTGAATTGTCCGTCAGGAACGTCGTTGAAGTCATTGCTCGGGTTTCTTGTTCGGTCGATATGAACTTGAAGGGATTGGCGCCAATAGAGTAAATTGTCTTCAAAGTCTTCTTGGTGGTCGTCGAAGGTGTTTTCAGGGGCTTGAGCTTTTGTAGAGATAACCAACCTGTTCGGGTTTTTTCTTCAATGTGTGTCGTCAACTTCAGTGTCTGGATCAAGAAAGCCTCGGCTTGTGTCATTTTGCTTCTGGTGTATGACAGTCCGAGATAGAAGGTTTACTACTGTATGTGTCTGTACTTTGGCTCTGGTTAATCGGTGTTTGAATCTGCTAAACTTTTGTTTGAACCTTCTTAGTGGCTGTAGTTTGGGTTTGTTTATCTATCACGGTTTTATCTTCTTGAGCATATGTTTGAGTATGTTTATCTCTTGTAAAGGTGTGATTGGTGTGCAGCATGGGTTTGACGTGTATTCTAGTTAGAGTGTATTAAGCTCTCATGGATTTGAGTTTTTGTTTCTATACAGGATTGTGTTGTTTCTTGAGAGTAATCTTTAAGCCTTGAAAGTGAAGTGCTCCAGAAGCATTCGCGTTGAGTATCCTGATGGCAGCTGATTGGAATTAACAACAACTTTCATGAAGTGTGTTATCTATTTGGTTTTTATGGACGATATTCGGTGAACCGCGTGCATTTTAGTTGTATGATCAGTTGCTTGGGTAATGGTAACCACAAACTGCTTATTTCCAGGTCTAAATCTCTGTTTAGCTATGGTTTCTTCGTATTAATGCAGAAAGGTTTGATATATTTATCTTGGTTTTCAATATTTATTTCAGTCGATATATCTATAAGTGTCCCAGTTTATTCTATGTCCAATCAAAATGGTATGTTCTGCCAGAGCAGAATTCTGTGTTTTCATCAGTGTTGTCCGTCTTTATGTTTATTTGTTTTTCTCAAGAACCCCAAAGTGTCTTCCAATTCTCTGATATATGTATGTATGTTTAAAGGAACATGGCAATACATAAGTGAAATTTTCCTGTTTATGGTCAGATGTTCTTTGTTTATTTAGTTTTGACTTAGTGTTCAGTAAAATTTCCATGTGCCTTAACAAGTTGAACTTTTTGGCTAAATGTTTGATCTTTTCACTTAGGTTTTATGTTGGTATTGTTTGTCTTGTATGTGGCATCAGTTTTTTTCATGTTTTTCAAGATATTAGTGATGAAACTTAGAGAGTATCAATTTGTTTAAAACATTGTGTCAGCGTTCGATTTTCATGGAGGTTTCGTCGCAGATGGTTTAAGCTCTGTTGTTCAAGTTCTTAATAATACCGTGTTTAATAGAAGATAGATATATTGTACGACTGGAAATGTAAGTATCTATCGGTATTAGTAGGTTTCCTGTACATGATTGTAGTGAGTTCTGTCTACTGATGAAAATATCAAGGAAAGGTAGGTTTTCGCTACTTTCATGATGAAGTGAATTCTATTGTCTATGGAGCTATGATGTTGTAAGAAGGCTAGCGGATTTCCATAACTATAGGGCCAGATAACAAATGTGTCGTCAATGTAGCGTTTGTAAGATCTGGGTTTATTGTCAGTAAAGTAGAGGACTCGTTGTTTAAAACCTTCTATACTAAAACTGGAGAGAGATAGGGATGATCCCATGGCAAGACCGTCTATTTGTTCTAAAGATTCATTGTTGTATTGAAAGTATGTGGGTTGTAAAGAAACTGTGGTTAGTTCCATAATAGATTTTGTGTTGACGTCAGTTCTGTATATAAGAGAATTATCATTCAGCAGTCGTTGTTTGGTGATGTGGAGGGTTTCTACACTAGGAACGTCAGCGACTAGATCTGTGACATCCTGGGTTCTGATATGTAGGGCTCTGAGTTGTTCAATGAAATGTTTTGGGTTGTGGACATGGTGTTCAATGTTACGGTGACAGGATAGGTATCCAAAAAATAACTAAGTGATGGTAAGGCAAGTTTGTGGTACTCAAAGAATCTTAGATAAATAAAACCTTTTGATCTTACCAGTAGATAAAGGAAACTGTACTGTAGTTATAAACAAGTCAAATTATGAAGAATAGATCAAAGCCATCATCTGTGAAAATTCAAAGAAGTTAAATCAAATCCTACTCGAAAGAATGAAAATGAAATTAAGCAGAAACTGAAGAAATTAAATGACACGGGTGAATGAAGTGAATATGATTGTAAAAGGTTGAACCTTACGAACTCTATTTGCCTCAATCAATAGGTAGGCACACAACAATTTATAAGCATAAGGAACATTTTTATTCATGATGGAACATACTACATGTTTCGACAGAACATTGGCCTGTCTTCTTCAGGTATTATAAATCGTTGTGTGCCCACCTATTGATGTATGAGCTTAAGGTGCTTCCTTCTTCAAGTATTTGCCAAAAATTCCCAAACCTGGCATTTCACTTTGACATTTTCTAAGCTATGTTGATTCATTCAACCCGCTAATTAACTCAACGTCTCGCACAAATACACTCTTCATAATATGGAAACATTTCATCATTTGCAAAATAATTCCTTTAATTTCAAAAATCTTCGAAAAACATTTAATCACTCAAACCGATCTCATTGTAAATTTAAAGGTAATATCTCTATTTACAAAAGTTCCTGTCGTAAATGCTTTAACCATTGTGATGAGTGAACTACGAAAAGATAAGACATTACATGAACAAATATATATAAACACAACTTTCTCTCCACTCAGTTGAACAAGTACTCATCCTGTGCTTAAAATGAACTTACTATTGCCAGTTAGTTTCTTTTTCTTTTCTTTTTTTTTTGGTGTTAAGAACAAAGCTACACAATGGGCTATGTGTTCTCTGTTGACATTGGATTTTTAGCTGAGCCACCGAGGGGAAGGCACTTTTCCTGGAACCCAACCTTTTATAACATATTATTTTCCAACTGTTATTGAAACATTTGAAAAATGAAGCTTGACGATATATTTGTAATATAGCCGCACAATCAATAAAATATAAAAAAAAAGATTCACACTCATTTAAACAGTAAACGTTAATCGATTCAGTTGGCTAGAGAGGTGGCATACAACAACCAACTCCCCTTTACGGATGTATTAGTAAGTAAAACAGACCCAGGAATAGTGACAGAAATATGAAAGAAAAAAAAAAAAAACAGGTACTTACACTACTCATCAAATCACTTCTTAACAAAACGAGGACCCATATAAAGTCTGGCAAACAGAACAGAAAACTATCATCAACTAGCAATCGAAAGAAGGATTTGTTTGTTTTGTTTTGAATTTCGCGCAATGCTACGCGAGAGTTATATGCGCTAACCGTCTCTAATTTAGCAGTGTTTGTTTGTTTG
>NW_013666033.1:423379-425831 GCF_000517525.1 Limulus polyphemus
GATTCACACACTTTACTTACAGTGCCTACTGTTCGCTTGACTCAATTATATATCTATATATCTATGCAATCTATCTCTTCGATCGCGCTGGTTTTTCTCGCCAGGCTTATATAATAAAAAAGAAAGCGCCTCAAACAAACTAGAGTTGCCAGATAAATTTATGATGCTTCAAGAAACTCCAGCGCGCATGCTCTCAGTGTTATCTGACTTCCATTGTCGTAACACTGCCCCTTCCTTAGCATTGTTCATTCCAAACAACAGCCACTTACATTAAACCAATAGATAATTAACAATAACTTAATTAAATGTACATAATTTACAAACACAAAATTAAAATACAACAAAGTCTCCTAATTTTAAAGGACGTATCTTCTTCCATAATGGTCTCAATCTCATTGGCTTCTGCTCCACGTGGGGTTCATTTGCTCCATCAGAAAATGTCCCATTATCGGTAAAAGTCACATCAGTGATAGTAACTTCATTAAGGTCTTCACTGTTTCCCTTCTCAAAACCGGGTAGAGTTTCTTCTTCGACGGTGGCTTGTTCAGGTGACCTGTCTTCAGCAGCGTCATTTGTTCTGTTGTTCACTTTTTTACAACTGAAATGTCCTGGACTGTGATAATGCCAAAGCCTGATGGCATGCACCACCTTTGGCTTACCTCGCCGATCACATTTTATTCGGAAAGACACGTCTGAGAGACGATCCATTATGCCATATGGGCCTTCCCGTGGAGAAGACAACTTAGGAGACTTCCCTTTGGTCTTCATGGGATTATATAACCACACCTTGTCTCCTGGTACAAAGCTGACTTCAGTGGATATATTATCATAACATAGCTTCATGGAATCAGCAGAAATTTCAAGTTTGAATGCACTTGATGATGAATATCATCCATCCTTTCAGGTAAAACTTTCACGAATTCTGACACATTTTCAGACAACTCTTCGTAAGGTGGGCATCCTGTTATCAAGTCCACTGGCAACCGCAGTTCCCGACCAAACAGTTTTGCTGGAGTGTATCCAGTGGCTTCATGCTCTGCTGTCCTATAGGCCATCAACAGTGGAGGGAGTAAGATATCCCAGTCATCTTGGCGACTATTACAGAACTTTGCCAATTCATGCCCCAGTGTCCAATTGTACTTTTCTACCATCCCATCAGACCGTGGGTGAAGTGGCGTTGTTATGGTCTTTCATATGCCAAACAACTTGCAGCATTCATGGAACACAGCTGATTCAAAGTTACGGCCTTGATCTGAATGCAGTTCGTATGGCATACCAAATCTGATGAAGAAATCATTAATAGCCGAAGCTACAGTTGTAGCTTCCTGATTTGGTATTGCATATGCCTCAGACCACTTGATGAAATAACCCATCACCACACAAATGTACCTGTTTCCAGCACGAGTTTGGGGCAAGGGACCAGCAATATCAATGGCTACTCTTTCCATTGGTGCACTAACTTGATATAACTTCATTGGAGCACGTCCCTTATGCTTGGGTCCCCTTTTAGCACAACATGTACTGCATGTTCTGCACCATACTTCCACATCTTGTCTCATACCTATCCAGTAAAATCTCTGTCATAGGTGACTCAATGTCTTCTTAACTCCAAGATGTCCTCCTGTTAAACTATCATGGGATTGATGCAGCACAACTTCCCGTAACTTTCTCGGCATAACTGTTTGCCAGATCGTCACTTTCCCATCTGCAGTTTCCCATCTCTGGAGAAGAAACCATCTGCAAGCTTCAACTGGTCCCATTGTGCCCAGTAGTTCTTTGTTACACGGCTTAAGCTAAATACCTTCTCCCAAGCAGGGTGCAAAACACTTGCTTTTAGAAAATCAATTATTGACTTCAAATCTTGGTCTTTCTCCTGTTCTGCTCTGATATCTATATTTGGTTCCATGTCACCATCATCAACTCCTTCAGTCACTTTGACTTCAGCTTGATAACACCTGGTTAGTTCAACCTCTCTTTTAACATTTACCGGGATTTGGCCTTTGTTGTTCCCAAACGTCATTTTATCAAAATTAATTACAAACTTCCTCGGTAGTAAGTAGTCCAACCCTAATATGCATGGGTCTTCAATATTGGCCAAGTATACTTTGTGTCTATCCTTCATGCCCATGTGCTCAATAGTTATTCACACTGGTCCCCACAACTTTGCGGAATGTCCTGTTACACCACAGAGCTTCTGCATGGCTTCTGGTACCCTTTGTGACAAAGTTGCACCTTTGGCCATCCAGCTTTCCTGTCACGTAGACACTGTGTGTGCTTGGCATTATACACTTAGCTGTTGGGACTTTCACAATCGGGGTTGGTAGGCGTCCATCAACACGAACTACTACTGGTTTCCATGAGGCTGACTTATTGGTAATATTCTTCCTACACCGGCTCCTCAAATGTCCGTGCTTTCCACAGTTCCAACAACCTTTCTTGATACCAGCCTTTC
>NW_013666033.1:426088-427549 GCF_000517525.1 Limulus polyphemus
TTCAGTCACTTTGACTTCAACTTGATGACACCTGATTAGTCTAACCTCTCTTTTAATACTTACTGGAATTTTGCATTGGGCTTCTTTGGGGATGTTCTTTTATCCTACCCCAAATTATCTTCTCTGACATAGGGGGTATTGTAGTTGACTTAAGTGCTGTGACATGCAGATTAACGGATGCAGCAACACTCACTGGAATCTGACCTTTGTTGTTTCCAAACGTCATTTTATCGAAGTTAACTACACACTTCCTCGGTAGTAAGTAGTCCAACTCTAATATGCATGGGTCTTCAATGTCAGCCAAGTACACTTCGTGTCTGTCCTTTATGCCCATGAGCTCAACAGTTACCCACACTGGTCCCCACAACCTTGCATAATGTCTTGTCACACCACAGAGTTTCTGTATGGCTTCTGGTACGCCTTTGTGATCCAGCACCTTGATACTCACAAGGGTTTGCTGAGATGCAGAATCTATGAGAAAGTTGCACATTTGGCCATCCAGCTTTCCTGTCACGTAGACACTATGTGTACTTGCCATTTTACACTTAGCTGTTGGAACTTTCACGATGAGGGTTGGTGGGCATCCCTCAACAGCAACCACTACTGGTTTCCCCGAGGCTGACTTATTGGTAATATTCTTCTTATACTGGCTCTTCATATGTCCTTGCTCTCCACAGTTCTGGCAACCTTTCTGGGTAGCAACCTTCCCTGCCGTGGCATTTTTCCTGTGTTGAAGTTGCTCTCTTGTGCCCAAGTTTGTTACAGTACTAGCAAAGTCCCTCAAACTTCTCTGAGGGCTGCCATTTTCTGGTCTTGAATCCTGATGACTGTACAAACCTTGGTACCTTTGTGCTGCACTTAGCATAGGATTCGAATTCAAGAGCTCTGGCCATTGCATCCTGCATAGTAGAGGGGTGTGCTTGCTTTACTTGTATCTTCAGTTGCAGACTGTCCAAGGTATCTACAAACCGATCCCTCAGCAACAGCTTGAGGACATAGGGTGGTGCAGTTGGGTAGGCCTTGTGTGCCATACTTTACAAATCCTGTGCCAGCTCTTACAGGATCTCCCCTTTAGCACGGACTCTTGTTTTAAATCTAGCCCTGTAGACTTCAGACTGATTTTGAGTTCCATACCTGAGTTCTAGAGCAGCTACCAGTGCTCTATAGTTGTGTCTCTCATCTGCTGACAACTGCTCAAGTATTTCTACCGGTTGTCCCTTCAGGCTCATTACCAAGTACACTGCTTTCTGCTTCTATGTCCATCCATTCATTTCTGCCAGGAGCTCAAATTGTGCTCTATATGCTTCCCATGGTGCTTTCCCATTGAATTCCTGTGGCTTCCTTCGTATTAGATCATCCCTATTGCTGATACTCATGTCTGGAATGTGACTTCTGGCAGGACTGAAGATGTCTGTATTAGAGTTTAGCTGCAAGGTCTGGAAGGGGCTTCCTGTTGTCTTG
>NW_013666033.1:428444-429317 GCF_000517525.1 Limulus polyphemus
CAATTCTTGTTTCTTTTCTTTTTCCTCCAACCACTGCTGTAGTCTCTCTTCTTGTTCATTTTCTTTCTCCTCCAACCACTGCTGTAGTCTCTCTTGTCTATTTTGCTGTTCGAGCTGCCACTGTTGCAGGTTTTCTTGCCACTACTGTTGTCTCTCTTCTTGTCTCTTTTCTCGTTCTTCTTGTTTCTTTTCTTTCTCCTCCAACCACTGCTGTAGTCTCTCTTCTTGTTTCTTTTCTCGTTCTTCTTGTTTCTTTTGCTGTTCTTGTATTGCTGCCATCAAATATGCTAATTCATAGTTTGATTTGCCTCTTCTGGTTCCATCTTCTTCTTTTTTTGTCCCACTCTTTGCCACCAGTTTGTTGCGTATCTGCTTGTTTGTTAATTTCCGGTATAATTTTTTTCCGAGGAACTTCAGCGATACGAGTTCTTTCTTGATTAAACAAGTTTATTCTTTCTCGATACAAATTTTAGTAATACACAGAATTTCCACAGTCACTTTAAACTTAACAACCTTTATAACACACGCTATAAATCACAGCGATTCACACACACACTTTACTTACGGTGCCTACTGTTCGCTTGACTCAATTATCTATCTCCTCAATCTATCTCTTCGATCTATCTGCCCATATTGCTGGCTTTCTTTGCCAGACTTATATATTAAAAAAGAAGGCGTCTAGCAAACACTCGATAATTCTAGAAACTCCACCGCGCATGCTCCCAGCGTCACGCGACTTCCGATGTCGTAACAATATGTAAATTCAGTATGTGAAGAATTCGATAGAATCAAAATTGAAGCTCATCAGCTTTCAAATATAGTAGAAGAACAGATTAGGAGTCAGATTTCTAGAAAGAGAAAAATAAAGTTGAC
>NW_013666033.1:429871-450980 GCF_000517525.1 Limulus polyphemus
GAGACGGCTAGCGCAGATAGCCCTCACGTAGCTTTGCGCGAAATTCAAAACAAACAAACAAACAAATGATGAGATTTCTGAAGGTGAAATTAGTTTATTTGGAACTCAGAAGTTTCTCGTAGATAATTTTATAGCGGTAGTTGACAACTTACAAATGTGTTTGGAAAATCGGCTTGCTGCATACAAAGCGACAGAAATGAAGTTTGGTTTTCTATCTTATTTCAAAAATTTAAATGAGACTGAAATTTTTGCTGCAGCTAAAAGATTTGAGACATATACTCTCCACATCTAGGCAGCTCTTTTCTCGATGAAATGGTACAGTTTGCGAAATGTTTGATAGTGAAACACCATTAGCACAACAATGTATCAAAGCAATAAGGAAAAACAAAATCGAATCTGTTTTTTCTTAATGTTGACGTGACATTATGAATATACTTGTGCTTACCTGCCACGAAATGCAGTGCAGAGAGAGCTTTTTCTAAAATGGCTAGAGTAAAAAAATGAATTGCGTTCTTCAATGTTAAATGAACGCGTAAACGCCATTTCCTTGCTCACGATAGAAAGGACATTGCTTAGGCAAATAGATTATGAAGATGTAATTAGAAATTCTGCTTCAGCTAAAGCAAGGAAAAAACGATTTTAGAGTAATGTTTTGGCACGCTTCCGTAATGTTGTACAATAACTATATCGTTTTTTATGTTCCTAATTTATTCTTACTTGCCATGTTGTACAAGTAAATAATAATTATTATCATTGTTTAATATTAAATATCATCCTTAAAAGTTAGATGCATCATATTCTAATTTACTTCGAATAATTAGCTTATATTCTATAATTAACTTAATATGTATTGATTATAATTAACTTTAAATTTGCTTGTACCCTATTCAAGGGGCCTCAAAAAAATATATGCGCCAGGGCCTCAAACACCTTAATGTGGGCTTGGCTACTTTAGTATAATAATGAAACTTGACTGTTACTCTTTTAACGTACTGGTGCCCCTAAAATACTTTATTTTGTTTATTTGCCAGCTTATATACTATAAGAGCGCGTGTCTAGCAAACACTCGAGCCTTCAGGAACGTAGAGATACTTATTACGTGTTACCAGGTTCACGTGACTTCCGCTGTCGTAACAACGTGATATTTATTACAAATTTTAACCATATTGGTCTGTTTTCGGCGTTTAATCGGTAACTTTGAAAGATATAATCAGTTTGAACTGACGAGAGTTACAGCACAGTAGCTCGCAAAACATAAAATAAAAACGTGGAGTTTATTCATTTATTATGTACTTACTTTTAATATTTTTTAAGGAAATTATTAGAACAATTCTAATTTTTATGTAAATGAAACTGAATAATCACGAAAGTCATTAGCAAATAACACTAACTTTAACATAAATCATAATTCTAACTTGTATGAACGAGTTTATATTAAATTCTATCTTAAACAAGTAATGATTAGCCTCTTGAGTGTCACTATATGCATAAGATACTGGGGAGTGCATTACTGAGTCACGTGAGCTATCTTAGCAGTGCTGGAAACCTTATCGAATTTTAGACCAATAGAATGTGCTCAGAGGATTAGACAGTCGCCATTTCATACTTTACCATGCCTGTTAAAGCTGGGAAGGTTAGTATGGTAGAGTGGATTTCTTTTTTCGGCGGGTTCGTACTAACGGACCCTTAAATTGGGAATTGTCAAGCTGGAACTGATGGAATTAGAGAATATAGTTGCAAACACCGTATATTTGAAAGCTAGAGAAGGCAAGTATATTTTTAAATAGTATTTTGTATATCAAATCGAACATTTTACTACATTACTGCGAATAATGTGTTATTTAGCTTATTCTCCGCGGCGTGTCGCGTATGATTTAATCATAATGTCATTTCACGTAGGACTTACTCTTTAAATAAACGCGAACTTCTGCGATAAGTTTGATTTCAAAAAGCTTGCTTTAAATAATATGAACATGTCATATATTTTACTGAATGAAAAATAGCGCATTTTTCAGGCGTACCATATGAAAACAGAAATTCGATATTTCTACAACTGAAGAAGTTAACATTTTAGAATCATTTGAAAATTGAATTAAGCCCACGCAGAGTACAGTTTATTTTCTTAATACTTAAGTTATCCAGTCTCTTGAGATTTTTTCATTAATAAATCATTTTATGATATTTAAAACTTGTATTCACTTTTCCGTATTTGCTAGTATATGAAAGTTAGATTGAACAGTAGATTATTTCTTCACTTACGCATGTGATTGAAAGTGAAACTATGCATTTTCTTCCAGGTGGTGATGCTTATACTGTGATAGTGATACATCACCTGTTATCTGAAGCTAAAATAGGCGTAAACATTTTACGCGAAAGAAAGGAGTAATTTGTTAAATTAACTGCAGTTTATATAATCATATGTGTACAGGCGAAATGGGGAGAGACAAGAACATCAGGCTAAAAGACCTATTTTGCTGTACACCATAGAGGTACCAAAACATATCGGATCTGAGAACAACGTTAATGATACACGGAGAGAATCTAATCAGAACAGAATGAAAATTGTAGAAACTGATAATAAACAGTATAGAACTTCCCCTAACAGATAATAATGAACTCCTTTACGTAGTTAATTCCAAAGGAAAAGCAATGCTTACCATAAAAGTCATCATTATTTAGCGATTTAAAAATGAATTTATCTCTACCTATGAGAACTGCTTGTGCCTTTCCACATGTTGAAGTTTGAATAATGTAAATACTCTTCAACTTCAACTGAGTATAAGCTCATTTTGACCTACTTCTATATGTCAAACATTGTTGGTTAAAATATTAGAACAAATTCCCTCTGCTGTTTGTTTTGTCTTTATTAACACTGGAGTAAAAATAAAGAAAATTGCATAATAAGATACCAACCACACTATATCTGCTATATCCAGTGCACTTCTTTATTTTAGCAGGTTATTTTAGAAAGATATAGGATTATATTTTTTGCATTTTTATAAATAATACATTCTGAAAATTACCAAGTTAAATGACTCAAAGTGGTAATAAGGATTTTGAGTGTAAAACAGCACTATTGCTTTTTAGTTAAAATCTCATCACCCAATGTTTTTGTAGCCATCTTGTTAAGCAACTGAAATAATTATTTTAATTTTATTAAAATTAAAAATGTTATTGTACATTACTGATTTGGCTGCTGGATCTCTTCCCCCCCCCCCTTCACTTTAGTGTGAATATCCACTTTGTGTTAAGGTAACTTGTGTATTATAAGTATTTTGAATATTCATTTTGCATTTCAGTTTTGCTGTTTTGTTCTGTGTTTTTTCTGACCTAGTTACTTACTTTAAAAGAAAATGGTTTATGACTTAGCTGGTTAGCCATCATCTTAAACATCAAGTTAACAATTAAATGCTTCTGTAACTGGTTCTGCTGTTTTGTTTATATTTAGCAAAAACCTAGTAAATACTTCATGAAGCTTAGAGCTGTAAGCCCCCTTTTAGACTTTTATTTTGTGTGCTACTATGTCCAACTATTATTGAGGCCATTGCAAATACAGATTTTGATACAAATAATATAATTTCTATTTCAAGAGTTTTATCAAGGTCAACAGTGGTACTAGAGCTGAGCATTTAGTGGTATTTTCTAATTGATTGATAAACTGACAGCCACATTAGTGGGTTACATTTGGTTAATTATTTAGCAAACTGTTTCTCAAACCATGGTATGTACAATATAAAAAAAAATAACAAAAGTTTATTATGGGTACCGCCAGAAAATTGCCTTTCCTCTAGTCAACAATTCAAAGAGAAAAGGAGAAAAGTTAGCATCATGTGCTAACCAAACTTTGATCCCCCCTTCCCTTTTTAAATCTGAAGTACACAGGAATAAAAAGGTTTTGGATTGAGGATGACAGAATATAGAAAATGGTACCCATGGAATCCCATTTTGATAAATCTTGGCTTATAAGTGACTCCTAAAATTTTGTTGGAATTTCATATCTGAAATTTAGGATGAAAAGGTGTTCAAGTAGCATAGACATGATGGGTGTTATACGGTTGAATGTTTGTGGTCAAGAAACACATTCTTACAGTATTTAAGTAAACAAAAAAGTATTTTAATGAGCTAATTAGTATTTTTTTCCAACTCTGAGAAAGACAGCAGAGGTGTCACATACATTGCAGAACAATTGTGGGTGGCAAAGGGGTAAAATCCCAAAGTCCTAAATGATAATTGTGTAAGATCTAAAAAAAAGTTGTATTTACTTTACCAGTTGTAATAGAGCACTGTCTCAATGGCTTGATTTAACTTCCACTGTGCCAAGATCCTTTCCATTACTCATGCAATTGTGTTTCTATCTGTATAAAGTGAGTTATCCTAATTATAATCCAAATGCATTATTTTGCACTTATTTAACTCAAAATTATTTTCTGAATATTTATACAACTTAATAATTTATCCATGTTATTCTGCAGTATTTGTTTATCCTCAGTACAGCTAGAAATACAAAAGTTTAATATTATTAGCAAACTTTAATAATTTACTAATTATCCCCCTACAAATAATCATTAAAATACTGTATATAAGAAAAAGCAAAGGCTCATGCACTAACCCCTGAGGTACTCAAATAGTAATAAAGGTGCAGTTAAGTGGATTCCATTAATAACATTTTAGCTTTTCCTCATCCAACTATCCTACAGTTAAATTTACTAGTCTTTCCCTAACCCTCACTAGTGTGATTTTCATAGCTAATCTTCTGTGTTGCATCTTATCAAAAGCTTTTTAAAAATCTTATCAATTTCAAACCCTTACCATTGTGCAAATAACAAGTAACATTGTAAAAAAAGTTAGTAGATTAGTACGACAAGATTTTATTTTAATGAACATAGTGTTGCGTCATCAAGTCACATGACTACTGTGACGCAACGTTTCTAGAACTATCATGTACTTTGGCGAATGTTCTTGTTCTTATTAGATATAGGGTAGGCTGGTATATAAAAGAGGGGAATGTAATGTGTGGGTAGACAGTGAGTAATTGAACTGCAGTCACAGGGTATTGTTGAAGTTAACGTTCGTTCGTGATACTGTTTGTTTTAGCGCGAATATTGAGATTAAGTGTATCGCAGAGTTATATTCGGAAAGAATAAACCAGTTTTATTAAGTAAAGACTTGTGTCGTTAAAGTTTCGTCGGAACGAAGTTACGGAAAGTTAATTAACAAACGGAGACGTAACAATATTTTGAAAAGCTTATATTATAGGACTTGACTTTTTTCTACTACATAAGTAATTTTCAGGTCAAGTCTTACCACCTTTTAGAAAATAGAGTAACATTAGCAGCTCTCCATTCGCAAGTATTTACTTACTGTGTCTATTGACCTACCAAAAAGTGGAAGAGAAAGGATAGTGAATATGATTTTAGACCTACTTTAAAACTCTGGAAAAATACTGTTTGATCATGGTGCTTTATCTGTTGTTATTCTCTCAATCTTTCTACTAATAACTTTAACATAATTCATGCTGTTAGTTTTAAGATTATCAGTTGGCTGTTTTTCATAAGCTCTTTTGAATCTCTTAATTTTTTTTTTTAAACCAAATACCTGCTTTTCTGAATTTAACTAAACTAACTGATTGTAAGCAAAGAAACGGATTGGACATAATGTGTAATATAAAATGAAAGCACTCTTTATTTAAATGAATGGACAAACAGAGTGTATTTACTTGCATTAGGACACTGAACAGTTGCATGCTACTGTAATTGTGAATTGATCCACAAATTATTCTTCCCTTAAGATGTCTTCCTGTCAACCAACTCACTTGAAATCCTGTGTAGACTGTTTAAATCTAACATTTTTTACCTAATGGGAAACATCAGGTTTACACATAGCAGCTACTACTATCCACGTGACAGGTCATTCTCATTCAACATAGAGAAGGCCTCTACATATCATCTGTCCTACTAATGAAGGACACTGCTATCATTAACCCTTTTCAGTGTGCTGCATTTCAATAATATCTGCTTCTGGCAGAGCCAGTATTATATGAAGAAAACAAGAAACAATGACAGCTAGAATGAAATCAACTTAATGGTTTTCTGGTCCACATTGTGCAAAAACTGCATAGATTCCAAACAAATGAAAAATTGTGAAAATTTCTACATTAAAATAAGAAGATAAGAAGTGTATTTTTTTCTGAATGCCACACATGTCATTCCCATTCTTTTTTAGTCTTATTCTCAAGTCAAAAATTAAATTTAAATCTAACAATCTTTGTACTCATGACATGGTCCAGAATTTCTCTTGTCCCTTTAAACCTTTACACACAATTTGGATGACACTCATTCATTGAACATGAGACTCGCACATCTACACCTATTCTCACACTCTTACACATTGGTAAAAAACTCAACTTTTCATCAAACTGACAGCTTTCTATAATGTATTGTGGTTGGTTGACAGGCTAGATCCAGGTTAAATTCAGCATTAAAAGTGTACAGAAAATTTACCAGACTGCACTACTTTGCTTCATTGAATAAAAAGATGTGTGCCTTAGGTATACACAACAATTTAACACTCACTAAATTTAACTTTTCAAATATCTCACTCAGATTGCTAAAAGTTGGCAACCTTGTTACAATATATAATGTATTTACAAAAAACACAAACCCTTGGCAAAGAAAATCACAAAACACTCTTTAACAAAGAAAACTTGCAGAAACAAAAACAACTATAACAAAGATTACCATTAGGGGTGGGTAGCTGTTCAGCGCTATACAAAAATAATCTGAAGACTCATTTCTCAAGAATATATAAAACACACTATGCATTATTGTCTCTATGTATGTTTAAAAGAAATTATAATCCTTCAATGTAGAAACTCACATTTTGAAATGTTATATCCTTTAATAAAGATACAGTATTTTTCAGTGCCATTGTATAGTATATAATATTTTATAGTATTAATAATCATAATACAAAACTATGAGATCACAAACTAATACATATTCCTGCATGAATGTTCTTTCTAAAAATGAAATATAAAATAAAAATGCAAAATAAATCATCTTGGACAGAACATCAAAATCATATTTTGATGTTGATGCCTCATCATTTACTGTATACTGCCAGCATGGTGGTGGTGTGGTGTAGCCAGCTGGCTTGCTTGCATCATGATTAAAGTGGTGATGATGGCAATGATGGAGATGTCAGACTGAGTGGTTGAAACTTCAGCAGCAGCCAGGGACCACCAGGCTTCCATGGGTCTCAAATTGACCAATACCCTCAATTGTTCTGGACAACAAAATAACCCTTTAACAAAGCCTCATTCCTCTCCATACCATTTGGTTAGTGTGTGGATTGAGCTCACACCTACATTATAAGGAATGGGAATTGATACTGTGATGGTTCTTACACATGTGAGCTGATTCAGATTAAGTTATGTCTTAACTTTTGACTCTTAGAATCCATTAATGTTTAAGCTGTCTTTCTTTAGTGACTTTCCTTCAATTACAAGTTTAGTACAAGGTTTTAGAGTGGCTTACAATGTTTCCACCACATGGGTGTTACTTTCCACCTCCCCCAAGTACACTTACAACCAGCATTTTCATGCATTATTTCACCTTGCACTGAAACAATGTGAAGAAAATATTCAGCAAAATAGCATGATTATTAAAAATTCTTCAATCTGAGTGGCTGAAAATATTATATCACAACCAAATAAAACACTGGGTACACCAAGTTTATATTTATGGTACCTAAATTACTGTATGAATTTCATTTGCTACTGATAATTTCACCAATTCATCAGTATTTCAGTCTAATCCAGTTGAAAAATATTGTACTGTACTACTCTTCATGAGAAAAACCAATGTGCTTCCATTTATGAGCCATCAAGTTCAACTCATTTTTTATTTCAGGCATCAAAAAATAATCTCAGACAGATTTCAGCCAGAATTAATACTTCTGCTTTTACTACTGTATATCAACTTCCACTCAAAGGAAACACAGCTCCTTCACTGAATGGAGAATTGACATACCTTCCAGGTATGTAGGTGATAATATAGTGAGTATCTGACAGCATGCTCCATAGAGTTCTCACCACTCAGTAAAATCTGGTGAGTGATTCTCTTAAAACATTGGATTATGTTTTTGCATTTGCAAATTCATACATTGACTCAAAGCCAAGATTGCAATATCCTTTTAGTCAATGATTTTTTAACCACTTGATCATTCCAGCTTATGAAGTAAATCAAGTGCTAATCACAAAACTTAGTGCTTACATCATACCATAAAATACCACCTGATTGATCAGAAAGTAAGGATTGCAAAACCCTTTCAACTGAGTTCTCAAACTTATCTCTACCATCTTTGGTTTTGCAAATGGTTGATGTGCTAGGTATTATGTCTACTCATTCCAGCTGTTCTAGTATCAGGTAATTGACTGGCAATCAGACAATGTAGTACATACATTGTACTTTACTATATAACCCAATTGCTCAAGAAGCAAGGTCACAATACCCTTTCAACTGAGTTTTTAAATGCCTTGCTACCATCACTTGTTATGCAAACTGATGATGTACCAGGCATTACATCTAGTAGCTATAGTTGTTGTAGCTTGTGATGATCATCTTGACCCACTCATGTCAAACAGAAGGTCAGTGTCTCACCCAACTGTTGGAGCTGGCTTTTGCCTCTAACTGCAGGATCTTCTCATCTTGCTTATCATGAACAGCCAGATGAGTACCTTAGGTTTTTTTCCCCCTTTGTCCAGCGAGTCAGTAGGAATTGAGATGGCATTTTCATCATCCTCCAACTCGTTAATCTCCATCCCAGACTCCTAATCAAGCCTTTGCATGAAAGATATGTCAGTAACACGTGGATGCAGCTAGTCAGCATATATTTCTAACTTTTACTCATTTTTCACTGCTATAACTCTTAAATTACTGAACCAACTCATCAGAGTACAATAAAAAGCTTCATCTTACTACATGGAAAGGAGTGCCCATGCTGGATGCAGATTCTTCAGTTACTCTTCACAAAGCTCCTTAAGTGTTAATTTTGGCATCCATCCACTAGTGGAATCACATACTGTATGGCTTGATGTCAGAAATATTTTTGACTCCCATATGGTGTCAAGCGTCATGATATACAGTGAACAGATAGGGTCTCACCACATGTCAAGACAATCCACGTTGTGTAATGCTGTTATTCAGTGTTCAATAATCACTTCCAGATTTTGGAAGTTCATTAACCATTTCAGTGACACGCAGTCCACTCTTATAGTGAATCTTCAACCATACAAGAAGTGTCTAACTTTTCACAAAGTTTGTGACTGTGAGCAGCACTTTCTTCATAATATAGAATCTGTTTTCAAGAGCCTTGAGCTTGCAAATAGCAATTACTACTCCATCCTGCAACTGTTATAACTCTGCTCCAATTCAGTCTTTTCATGAAATATGCCAGTATTTGGATTTATACTAAAGTATGCTTCATGAAATAGAGTGCTTGTTCACACTCCCTACTACATCTGCAGTGTATATCTACCTTAGTGAGAGCCAACAACTCTCTTGGACAACTATCTCCTTCCAGGGACCAAATCTCCCTTTGTTTATAAACCCTTCAAACTGTGAAAAATGCCATTTTCTCAAAGACAAGCTTTTTAAAATTATATATTTGAAAGTTTAAGTTAGGGTGATACACACATAAGAAGAAATGCAGAAAACTTTATAATAAGATATTCTATGGTCATGGCATCAAAATGTTGTATTTTCAGGTAAGATTTCTCCTAGGATTGACAGAGGATGGATTCACTAAATAACAGGTTTGTCAAGATATCTACCATGGAATAATTTTATATCCTTTGTCTGAGTTTATTAGAAATAAAGAGAGACTGAGAACAAGTGTACAATCAGAATAAAGTCTTTATTAAAAATAAACACAGTGAAAACATATCTTATCTGTTGCAATAGGCAGTCAGCTCTGCTAGAAAGCTGGTTTGAATATCATAGAGAATACTAACTTGGTTGATATTCAATTATAGTTTGTATTGGTTGAGATGGTGTTCTAGGATGAATTAGTCTCAAGTTACTTATTTAAATCTTTAACATAAGACTTACCCAAAGATATTAGTGCTACATACCTGACATAAAAGAGGTCATTACCTCAAGAGGTCACCTGAGTGTCAGTATAAAAGATGACTGCCTGACTTCACATACTACAAGTGATTTTGCAGTTAGCTTTCACGTGGGAAGAGAAAAGGGGATATTCTAGGTAAATGATAAAACAATAGGTAGCTAGAGCAAAAGGAACTTAACCTTCTTGAGCAACATGTTATGTGAAAACTGCACGTACTTCCATCAGTAACCAATTTTGAAAATTCTTATATTAATACAAAAAGATAGGAATGGTATGCTTATTTACCACACTTAAATAAATAAATAGAAACTACTGTTTTAAAAAAAGAATAATTACAAATGTAATATTTGAGAAAGAAATTGTTATTTGAAACAGTTCTAATTTTACCAGCTATATATGTTAAGTCTTGACAATTCTGATGATAGTCATGTCTTTTTAAAATTCTTACAGCTATTATTTTTTTCTTGGTGCCTAACTATATTGAATTTTATAATACTACAAAATGGATTTGAATTCCAGCCTAAGGAGATACTTTTCTACTTATCACCACCATTAATAGTAATTTATTAATTTTCATTAGAACATTTTCATTCCTACACGTGGTTGCAGACAGTAAAAGGTGGAACATTGAGCATCCAGATCTGTTCTGGTGTTTTTTTGTGAGATAGGCAAAGGAAGGTTAAGTCTAGTAGTAGGTGTATCCCCACTGCTATGTGGGTTCTACTTGTTCAGACACCTATAAGACCAATATAGATTTAATATTTTACCACTATGTAACTTGTACCCTAGTGTAATGTTATTTTTTTTGCATGGAAGTTCGTAATTTGTCTTAGGAAAAATAGCTATACTTTTTAATTTAGTAAATATATAGGCATTGGTCTAAGGATTTTGGAATAGTGCAGGTCAGTCTACTGTAAAGTTTGAGTTGATGAAAGATGGGTTTCAGAAGCTTATCAATTCTGCCCCTACTATTGATTAAAAACAAGGTTTACATAAACCTCAGAGTTTTCATGGATTACAGTGTTTTCATTTGTGATCTGTAAATAATCTAGTTTCTGTATACCATACTGATCCTCTAAATATTATTAATTCATAATTAAAAATGACTGCTGTATAAACTTGAGGAAGGGCCTGATAACTCATGACTAAAATGTTGTATTATTTTGAATTTATGTTTCTAACATATGTCTTTGGCACTGTTAAAGTTTCTCATGAATTCCAAACATTTCAGTTGGAAATCTTGGCAATGAAAAAGCCAACTAGACAGAAATAAAGTAAATTACAGATTGTATCATTGGTCATTGCAGTCCATTTAATATAAATATTTTAATGAGTAAAGTACTGGATATAGAAGTTTTTTTTGTTTTTTTTTAAATCACAAAATTAAGATAATTTGTAATACTATTTCTCATGAATACTTCCCAACAGCATCATGCATACCTCTGGCTATAATATAGCTCCAAAATCTTAGAGTTCAGAAAGTACCAAATCATCTGTTCATGTAGCAATATACTTATGTTGCCTGTCATTTAGACTTCTTTTCCAGACCAAAGACTCTTGACCTACACCATAGCAGGATGTTTTGCAGCCTTGTCAGCCACCTTTTGCTTATTTTTTTATATATGGTTCTGTCATAATCATTTCAAACATGGTTTTCTTTTGTACCATGTTCAGGCAATCTGATATTGCTTGACATGCATGGCTCCCTTTTGGGATTCCTGCAATCTCCTATTCTTGCTGCATGACTCCTTCCTCATTTGGGAATCTTTAGTCCACTACTCTTAGCAGTTGGAGATCTTTTGTTCTTCCATAGTAGTTTACCATCAAGTCAATTCTCATCAGGTTCATCCCTGGACTCGCTGGCTTTACTCTTTTTGGTGACTATTGGGCAAGATCTTACAGCTGGAGAGGTGTTCAATGTTCAACATGCCTTCTTCATCTTCTGGCAATTTCATCTCCATCTTGACTTCTCCTTTCAGTCACCATTATTCAATCTACTCTCCATTATAGTGTGGTAAGTTCCTCATTTATTTCTTTGCCCATGTTTAATATTAGTCTCATCTCTAACTTGGAACCCATCCAGAGGCTGGTGTTGCCTCATGGGGTATAGTTACTTCCCTAAATCCACATCAAATCAGGAGTAACAGAAAGTGCTAAGCCCATCCACCCTGATTTCTGTGTGTCCACTGTGGAGATGGGATTTCCTGCAAGACCACTACATATATAAACAAAACACCAAGAAAATTCACTTGTGGATATGAATAAGAAAACAGTGGGATATTAGACCTTTTTTTTTTTTTTTCCTTTATTATTTTCTTCAATTGGTTTTTGATTTCAAAGGTCACTCTTCAGGATATAATTTTACTGAGTGGGACATCTAACATAGAATTTTTGTAAATATATCTTTAATCTTGAATTATCTGTTTCACCAATATAAAATTCACCAAAATTTACACATTCTAAAAGATATACTACATTCTTAGAATTGCAATTAAATGAGTTATTAATGAAAATGATATTTTCTTTATTATTGTTCTTTATTGTTTTTGTAGTTTTCATGTAACATAAATTACATAAAGCATAGTTGTTTCTTTTACAACTGAAAATACCTTCTTTTAAAAAATCTCTTTCGTAAGGTTTGTTCAATAATCTATACAAATTTTTAAGTTGTCTTCTTGATAAAATGATTTTATTATCTTTGGATACATCATTCAGTTTTTTTTATCTACTATTTGTTTTAAATGGGTATTAACAAATTAAATATCAATATGTATATTTGGACAATAAGTCACAATAAAAAGTAATTTTTTCTTTAGGTTTACTAATTTCTTTGTTTAAATGTTTTTTTTATTAAAAAGTTATTCTTAGCAAATTCAAAACTTTTTAATATAATGTTTTCAGATAGTGACACAGAACAAGAATTTTTTTTTTAGTTCTAATAATCTCTCATTTCTTAATTGGAACCAAATGATATAATCTACTTGCAAGACTTGGAGGAACATTTAATTGTATATGTTTGGGATGAGTACTTAAAAATATACATATTGACATGAGTTTGTAGGTTTATAAAAAAAAAAAAAAATTAAGTTATAGTTTTATAGTCAAAAAATCCCATAGTGATATTAGCATAAGTTGGAGCAACTTTTGTGCCAATTGCTGTACCATACATTTTGATGAAAGATTTGTTCCTCATAAGTAAAAAAAAACAATTTTTTAGTATATCTAAACCTTTTAAGATAAAATCTTTATTAAACCTAGGATTAATGAATTCTTTGTATTTAGCTAAAACTTTCCACAGCTCTTAAGTCCATAGTCATGTTCAACAGTTGGATACAGAGCTACCATGTCTAAAGAAACAAAACTCTTATTTTTCTTCTAATTTTTGGCAGTTTTTCAACAAATTCAAAATCATCCATAATAAGACTAGGAATGTAAGATAAAAAAGGTATTAAAAATATGTCCAAAAGGTCACTTAAATGTTCAGTAATTTTTTATTACTTTTTACAGTCAGTCTTTCTGAAATATTGAGAGGTTTCCAATATAAACATATTCACTTCTTGTTTTCAACAATAATTCATTAATCTCTCTTGATTTATGGATCTTAGAAAGTACATAAAAATACCCAATTTCTGAATTACTTAAAATAATATCTATGTTTAGTTGAAAAATAGTATTTGTAGGTTTTTTATAGATTCTCAGTAAAATTATATCCTGTAAAGTGACCTTTGAAGTCATGAAACTGGTTGAAGAAATTAATAAAAGAGTAAAAAATTGGATAGTCTGATATAAAAACCCCAGGGCAGTGTGTGCCCGACTACCTAGCTTGTCCATGCCAGCTTTTTAAAATAAGTTTAATGATAACTTATTCCAGTTCCTCCAGTAAAAGACCTTTGTGGTGGTTAGGCCTGAGCACCTATCCACAATCTCTCCAACACAGTGTTCTCTCCCTTTAGAGAATTACTTATTAGTCATGCAATCCATCTGGAGAGAGTCCAAGTAGACAGTACAGTGCAATGTGAACTAGGGCAGGGATGTCCATGTCAGTGTAATGCAAATCATCCCCTATTATAATGAAGGGCTAAAGAAAACTCTGGATTATGCCATTCAAGTAGATGAATACAGCATTCCAGGTTAGTTCAGAAAGGGCACACCCCATTAATTGTTGAAATGTAGCAGAGCATTACATAATCCAAATGATAACATGACAAACTGCCACAATCCATTTCCTGCAATAAGACTGTCTTCTTTCTACTTGTGTCCCCCACTGGCTCAGCAGTATGTCTGTGGACTTATAATGCCAAAAACCAGGTTTCAATTTTTGTGTTGGACACAGCACAGATAGGCCATTGTTTAGCTTTGTGCTTAACTACAAACAAGCAAATCTTTCTACTTGCACTTTCCAATATCCACTTTAACCTCCAATAAGGAGAACCATTTTGATCCAAATAGAGCATCATCCAAACCACAAAAGAGCGAAACAAGTATAGTAGATTATACTTGTATCTTTCTTGTTCACAAGTATAGTAGATTATGCTTATGGACTACTACATGTACTAGATTCTGTCAGTCCTTGTTCCTTTACAGCTTATATCTCTTTGAAAGCCTTGACCTGTTTTGCAAGTGGAAGTCATCTGGCTGTTTGATGTATTAGGGCTGCGTTTCCAATATCAGTCTTGTTAGATATTTTTTCAGCCTAAGGTCCACTGAAGGTTTATTGATATTTCATGAACAAGTTATGTAACTTCTCACATTGATCAGCTGTAAGAGCTTCACAGCTCTGGTCATAAAGCTCTTGTAAGTGAAGTGGTAAGCACTTCTTATGTGAGGATTTGACATTAGACTTTGTATATCCTTTCTTAAAGGTGAATACTTCTGAAGTTCTTTTACACAGAAGTACTAACTGTATAGCCTCACATCTTGCAATGTCTCATCCAGATTTGACTAATTTCATGATTTGTTGGCTCATCACCTTAATGATGGCATTTTGTTCTTCAGATTCACAAAAGTTCTTCCAGCCATTAATACATCAGAACACACTGAAGTTTTGATTCTATTATAACCCAGTCACTAGACTTAAATTTATCTTTAGTGAGTTATGATTTGAGTATTTTACTTGGTGTCAATATAGTAATTGCTCCTCTTGTTGTCACAGGAAGTTAAATCTGTGGTATAGTAATTGTCATGTAGTGCACAGAGATATCCTGATCATAGACTGTGAAGTTAGCATAACATTACAACCATATTTCCACATAAAGTAGGTTCCCAATATGCATTTTTCCTCTATGTCAGTTACCCACACATCATGAGGCATAGAGAAACTTCCAAGAGGAAAGATAACTTCTAACTTTTCTTATGCTGGACTTTATGTCCAATCACTGTTCACATCAACCCTTCTTTCTTCATCTCTGGAAGTAATATCCCATCTTTCATTACCAAATTGGGTTGAACTGTTGTAACTGTAGAACTTGGGCTGATCAATATATTACAAGACTTTTATCAATAAATTTGCAGACTTGTGGGCAGGTTCCTTTAACTAATTAATTTAGCTCATTTGTTGCAGATGGGATATTCTCAGTTAAGCTTTTCCCCCATAAGTTCAGCTAATTCCTGTTTCTTTGTGTCTGGTTAGCCCTTTGTTCCATCAGTCTGGATTGACCTCAAAACTCAACTTTGGTGTGTTAACAGATTCAGTTGTAATGGCCAGGTTTCCTACATACAAAACATTTCCCTCTTTCTGGTGTTTTTTGGTAGGAGTTCTTATTCTCTACAAGCCTTTTGTTTACAGTTTGTGGCAATATGTCTTTTCAAGTTAAACTTGAAACATGTGTTGCCCTGTGGTTCATTTCTTTTATTCTGTGAAACTATTTGTTTAACTAATCCTTTTAAGTTCTTCTAAACTATTATCAGCAGGCATTGGTGTTTCAATACTGCTCCATCTGATGATCCTGTACCATCGAGATAGTGTATTTTTTTCGTTATCTGCAACTTGAATGGATTCTAGTTCCATTGCCAACTGCAGCGCTTCCTTTAAAGATGTGTACCTATTTTGCTTCAGCCTAATCTTCATATCCTTATCTGTTATGGCATCTACAAATTGATCACATGCCAACGAATCCTTTATTTTATGAGAAATATTAAGATAAATGAGCAAGCCTTTAGAAATATTCTGTAAGTTTGGCTGAGGTCTCTTCTTCCCTATCTACCCTATTGCAAATAATTGTTACTGTTCTCAGCTGGAAGGTCACATAACGTCTCGTGTAGACCAGGTAAGTTCTCAAGTTTCATATTTTTTAAGTAGATTATGTTTTAAATTAGAACTCTTGAGCCAGTGTAGAAAGTGGTGTAGCTGGCTTAATCTTTACATTTAATAATTCGTTTTCCACATATTCTGTCATTATCTCGTTGATATCTTTTTGCAATTTTTCAGTTTTGTCATTACAGCCTTCTTGTAACTTTTGATGTTCTTCTGCATTTCTGTAAGCTTGTTGACTTCAACCTGATATTTTTTATTTTGACTTTTTAAGCCGTAAGTCTCTTTCTTTTATCTCGTCCAGCCCACGTAAAAATAATAAATGAATTTTTTTTTTCTGACGTTTATGCAAGCTGCCTTCACTTGTTCACTGTTGTAACGTGTAAGCCAAGTTTACAAATGACGTTAAAAAAGAAATATTTTTCCAATGACTAATGGGAAATGAAACTCGCTTATACAGTTCATAGCTGGCTAATTGATCAATTAACTTAACATACGCGATAACTAACATTCATCCAAATACTAAATACTTCAGTGAAATAAATTAAGTGACATGCACTTCACTGATTGAAAACAACTAACTCTTTGGCTCAACGCTTTACTGATAGCTTAGCCCACTAATTGACTGTCCATTTGTATTTATATCTGATGTCTCTCTCCTTATATATTCGTGAAAGTTACTAGATTTTCGTGACATCATTCAGAACATTCTTATTATTCTATATCTAATTTTGTAAACTTTTCGTCATGCGGCTTCTAGTTAGCATGTAAGTTAAAACATTGAAAACACAGTTTACAACAATGTTTCAGTTTACCGCCTTCAAGTTAAAAGTGATTTTTCTTTAAAGCATATACGTGTTTCTGCTGGTAACATCCCCGTCCCACCAAATATGCTCGCCCTTTCAGCCGTGGGGGCGTTATAATGTGACGGTCAATCCCACTATTAGTTGGTAAAAGAGTAGCCCAAGAATTGGCGGTGAGTGGTGATGACTAGCTGCCTTCCCTCTAGTCTTACACTGCTAAATTAGGGACGGCTAGCGCAGATAGCCCTCGTGTAGCTTTGCGCGAAATTCAAAACAAACAAACTGCTGGTAAGTTCTCAAAACTAAACAAATGTGTGTGCAATACCGTTTTAATAGATGAATAGAAGAGAAGGTACATAAAACTTCTTGTTATAAAGATGATCCATTATATATATCGTGTGTTAGCATCCATCATCCAAAGTTGGCTGGTTCGATACCATAATTTTTGGTATGGCAACTGGAAACTGTAAGACAGTGCACTGGGCTATTGTTTTCAGGATGTTTGCCCGAGAAGGGCGGGATGGGTAAAAAAGCCTATGAAACATGACATATTTCCCTTTTTTTAAATAAACTTTTGACTTTGAATTTAAAGACACAATTATTACATTTCACATATCAGGTTATGCAATTAGTATCTAACGAGATATTCAAAGATTTAGTAATAAAGAAAGAAGGAAAAGGAACATTATCTGACATTCGATGACGAGGAACCCACTTTGAGACTAATAATGGCTGGAGACGGTTTGAATGGGTAATGAAGAAAAACTTTAATATAACAGCAAATGTACAACGTTTCGACAAGGTTTTGTCATCATCAGGTACAAGTAATTTACACTGACATTGTCGATTGTACAAGATTTGCTTCCTTAACGAGTATCCTCAGCGAATATTTAACGATTTTTTAAAAGAAAATGTACGTATGTGCATATTTTGTCACCGACTGTTGTAACAGTCCTTTACAGGTTGACACAAACTGTTATTATTAATAGCCTCTTAAATTGGTGTGAGTATTTTAGCGATATCATAGAACTGATACTATGTTCTGTGTATATATTAATTTTATCTATGCATCAAGTGACAACTTTGGAAGGCCAGGCTGTGAATTAAAATGTCACGGTTTGTGCAGCCGATTACGCTTCGCACATTTAGCTCTGGGCGTATTATAAGAGTGACAATTAATTAAAAGATCATCAAAATACAGAGAAAATTTCGTTAGAATCGCTCTAAGGAAAAAAGTGTTACACTTTGGTCATTTTTTCTACCAAACGACATTTATGTGGTCTCAGTAGTGCTGAAACAAACATTGAACTTGAATCTATACGTTTATTTTACATCTACGTTTATATTCGATTAGTACATAAAACTGAGCATCGTTTGTAGGTTCAAACTGTTTTATTTGCCGGGCTTATATACTCAAATAGAGGGTAGTCAAGATCCTTCGAGAATCTCATGACGTGTTACTAGTGTCACGTTACTTCTGCTGAGTAACATTATTATTTTTTTAAATTTTGTTTTGTATGACGTCTCGTATTTGTTTGTTAACTTAGTGGACAGCAAGTCATTCATTTGTTATTTTGGATATATATTCTTTCAAAAAATGACCTTATTAGAATAACTAACAAACGCAATCGAGATTATTTACAAACATCGAATTCCAAAAGCAGTCATCGATTAAGCACGAGGTCTCGGTAAAGGCCATTTGGCGGAAATATTGACCACGAGTTTTAACAATTTCCTTATTGTTATATTAATTGTTGTAATTGCATTTGTTTTTGTTCGCTTTTAGGCACCTTTTTCAACTGTTTTTGACTCGCACAGTAGGTTTAACACTTGAAACTTTCGACTCTCTTAACACGTAATACAGTCATACACGGAAGGAGATAATTCTCGATTGAAAAAAAAATCTATAAGCATCAAAATACGAACTTTAACATTCTTATATATAAACACGAAACAAAGAGTTGAGCTTGGCCTTGTGGGAAATGTTCAGATAAAAATGTTTATTTCCAAATTTTCCTAGTTATATGTGTAATACGATGTTACGGTTGCGATGCAAAATATTTGGAATCGAGGATTTAAGGTTTGTTACCTGTTTGTCTCCAAAACGTGCTCCGCACAATGAGGTTAGCGTGCTGAAAAAATGGCAATAAAGTCCCACTATTCAGTCAGACTAGAGTAGTCGTAGAGTTTGTGATAAGTGTTCTTTACTAGCTGTCTTCCTTCTAGTCTATCAGTTCAGGATTGGGAATAGCTAATTGCAGATAAACAACGTCGAGCCGTAAGAAAAATGTTTTAGAAACCGCGCAATTAATTAATTTTTTTCATAATTCGCTTGTTAGACGAAACTAGTGAATAAATAACTAAATGAATAATAATAACAAAAGAGGAGGAGGAGGACTGTCACAGCCTTATATTGATATGTTAATAGCATATTTTTCTTAGAATAACAGAACTGTATGGTACACTGATTTTTTAGTCAATTTTCTAATTTATTACCGGTTACGAAAGTAAACTATCAGCCAATGTTCCATTTTAGTAATTGTAGTTAGCATTGTTTAGTTTACCGTATGAAAAATTTTGAGTAATAATTTGTAAATTAACAATTTGAAAAATTATCATATGTACTATGTTTGTACAAAAAGAATATAGGCATGATATGAAAATTAGAAGTTCACAATCATAACTGTTCATTATACGTGTATCGTTTAATTAGTTGTTCTGAAACTGATACTGTGTAGAACTTAAAGCGAATAATATGCGCGTCTATTTATTCTGTTAGGAATACTTAGATATATTTCTTTATAAGCTTCTAAACATCACACAGGAAATTATCATGTCTGATAAATAAATCTTTCGTTTGAATTTTATGTTACATCTGATGAGTAAGTCTTGCACACTTATGTAAAACTACTAGTGGCTAATCTAGCTCCGCCTCTCTAGGTTAAATTAGTATAAAACACTCATTTTCGTCAGCACTACACATCTGAAAAGTGACATACAACCACTACTAATTTTTTTTTTTCCTGTGTTGTACCGTAACGGAGGGTCTGGGGCTATTTATTACATGGGGCATGTATACAGCTTAGTTATATTCTGTTATCAGTTAAATTCACCATCTGTTGACTATGGTGAAAAAACTAATATGGTAAATACAGAACTGGTTTTATCTCCCGAAACTCGATATGTGAGGTCAGGGAAGATAATGAAATGGCGCTGTCCTTTTTTTTTCATATAATTTTTGAAACTCTTTGACAGTAAGTACTTAGTCTATTTAAGTATAAAAATGCGAAGGTGATAAAATAAATTATAGACTTTTAAGGGAAAAAATCACCTTTAAAACTATGATAATATTCTATTAACTTGGCGAAGTTTCTGGCTTGAAAAAGAGCGTTTGCTCGAAACGTCGCTAATTTAATAGATTATTATCGTAGTCTATTTAGATTAAGTCTTGAAGATTGCAAAACATTAAATGTTTAGGTTACATACTTAAGTTAGCAGCTTTTCAAAATTCTAGGGTTTTATGCTTTAATTCACTTTAAAAGTTTACTAAAATTCAAAGTGACATAATTCGATATTTTAAATTTACTTTGCTGACAAATTTGCTGTGACAGGACTACACATTTACAAAACTTCTAGGGTGTAAATAAATATATTACCCTACACATACGGATTTTTTAGGCCATTCTCCAGTTAGGCCTAACACATACAAAGGCTCGGATTAAAGTTTAGTGGAGCCCTAGTAGGCCCAGGTAACATTTGGGAATAATAATAATATCTCAGTCTTGCCTCTATTTCTGATAGTGATAGTGTTACGAAGTTTTTTACTTGTATGGCCGGGGCCGTAGGTAGCCTATGTGTTGAACCGGTTCTGCTTTCACAGCAAAAGATTACGTGTTTACGCAAGATTAATTTCTTTTTTAAAGATGTG
>NW_013666033.1:451105-456789 GCF_000517525.1 Limulus polyphemus
TATATATATATATATATATATATATATATATATATGACATTACATCAGTTTGAGATTAATTTGCATCATTCTTTAATTTACACTGACCTAATACGAGTCTCTAGTGAGAACTGTGCATATTACTGTTTTAATGTTCTTTCGTTGGGCTGGGCGGATTCTTGTGTATTATCTGGAGTAAGTAAGGCTGGTTCACATAAAGGTAAATTAGTTTATTTCTTCATCAACGTTTCTATAAGCTTGTATACGGTTGTAAGATGTAGTCCTATATTTATAAATGACATTGAAACGGAAATACCTCGCTAATATGATAAGACTAACGCAAAACAAAACAAAAAACGACTAATCGATCAAATAATTATACTTCACTTAACTAAACTGACTATACTCATTCACTATTCACCACCAACTGAGAGCAAAATTGACGTAAAATTTGGAACATTCTAGACCTGTTTTGGAAATAAAGTTAGAAAGAAAATACTACCTTTACTATCTAGATAATAAATAATAATCTATTTCAGCCAACATTTCGCAATTTCGACTTTATCAGGGCTAGTAGTACAAGAACTATGGTATGTATGCCACTGATCTCAACCATATCTTGCTTGTTTCACGCGGATGCCAGCGAAATCTTTCGTTCATGACCAGATCTCATCAGGCTGGTGAGTTACAACATACAAAGTCTTAGTTGTTGAACATATTTTGTTCTTCGCATTTATAAATTCAGTTCTGAAAAAGCATTACCTGATGCTTATGTGTGCATGTATCAAAGTGCATTATAGTGACTTGGTGAAGCGGTGTTACTCTGTAATTTAGGGTTTGAATTTTAGGTGAATAGCTAAATGTGGCTAGAAGCTGAGAAGTGATCAGTTTTCCTTATAACTCATAAATAATTAATATGTACAAACAATTTATTAAATCGGAAAAGAAGGACCTTCAACGCTTACACGGTCTGAATGACATAGGAAGAATCGTGTGTGACACATAATGGTACAGGCCAATACCAAGAGTTGTCGTTCAGCTCCATTTCCCCTCCCTGAGCTGAGAACATCACTTTATTTAAATTTATTTATTACATTTCTTAACTATGCAATAAAAAAAGTGTGGTAGTAGACTTAAGACGGGGAAAAATTAAAGTCAGTTTTTGTAGTGTTAGACAAATGTCACAATGTATTAACTTGGGCTATACAACCACCGTGAGTAGAAGGCGTATATTTACACCCAGATATTTGATGACAAATATTAACTAAAAAAATAAAAGACACTCAACTTCAACTAACTCATACTACGAGCTTGGAATTTACTGTTGTTTATGAAGTGTTTGGCTTGCCATAAAAAGGGGGAAAAATCAACAAACGTTACTTACTTTAGGTTTGAGCTTTAACTAAACCAAATTTGATGTCTAAACTGAGAAAATTTAGACTGATTTCGTTTGGTTGTCCAGTAGAAATTTACGAAGGCGGGTAATCTTGGTGGCTGAAAGTAATTATGTTTATATGTAGATTAAAAAGATGTATATCAAAGTGGAAGCAGTTTTATTTAATTAAAAAAATCGAAGTAATTTGCATTTGATATATTATTTTTTCATGAAAAACGGAACTTCTGTGATGCGATGTGACCTATTTCTAGGATGGCCAAGTTTCCATATTATATAATTGGGACGCACTCAGACCCTTAGGGAAAATTATAAACAATCAATTATACAAATAATAAATATAATCAAGTGATTTGTTTGTTTGTTTAAGAGCAAAGCCACATTGGGCTCTCTGCTGTGTCGACTTAGGGGAATTGAATTCCGGATTTTAGCGTAGTAAGTTTGTTGACGTACCGTTGTCTCATCGTGAGACTTCATCAAGTGAGAAAGATATTTTTACTTACATTGTTGACGAGTGGATTTTTTCGAACAACTTCTTGATGGCTAGGAGTTTGTCGTAAAATCCTGAGCAACCATAATTTTTTGTTCACCTTTAATTTACTTTAGATAAATGCTTCACGAACTAAAAATTTAACATTGTCTGTGAATAGGACCGGCGCAACCGGGGATACAACACTTATTTTTGCACAGGTTCTTGGGGACGATAAAAATGTTGTTAAAAAGATTAGTTCTGGTTCTCAACTGCTACCTGGCCGAGCAAAAAATTTTCCGTCAGACAGAATCGACACTACAGTAAAGCATACAGCTGGAACATAACACTGCTGCGCCTACAAATGATTCACGGAAAATTTGTTGGGGGGTGAGTGGCACAAGGCGGCAAAAGAGTACCTGTCATCTGCAGTAGGTAGAGCACATTTAGCCCTTTGTGCTTAACAACAAATAAAAATGTTTTCACGTGTGCTAAATCACTTATGCGATAGTGGCATCATGTTGTCTGCTGCAACCTGCCTTATTGCCAACTTCAGAGAAAACAGCAAAGGATATGATGAGCTATCCCCAGCTGTGTGATAATTTCCCTACTCGGCTTAACAATTTTAAAATTGTTGATTTACGGTTGTCAGCGGCTCAAAGTTCTGAATACAAGCTAGAGGTCCCAAAATAATTATTGGGACACTTGGATAGCATTCCATAAACCATGAATGATTTAGTTAAATCTGGACTTCTGTTCACTCGACCTGTTTTTATTTTTTAAATAAAAGGATTTTTGTATATGAAGTGTTTCCAAAAAGGATATTTTATTCATTTGAATCAGATAGATGTAGTTATTATTCTAACATAGAACTTGAAAGAAAAATCGTGTGGCGGGGAGTTATATTATGGTTATACAATCTGGAATGCTTGCATCTGTGTATTGAACTCGTGCTTCAGTGTAATAATGGTAGGAGTATCATTCCGAAACGTTGTGACTGTAGTACACTTGTGTGTAACTCTTATCTGATCAAGCTTCTCCCATGACCCTCTAGGATTGACGATATACTAAACAGGTTTATACAGCGTTCTATTATAACTTAATCACGAGCAGATTCCATTTTAGTGAAATTTCTCATTCAGCTTTTGGTAAATTGGTGTTATAATGTAAAAGGGACTACTGTTTGATGTGATGTTTGCTTATTCAGCTAGACAAATTATATTCACAACTGTTTTTAATGTTTCTTGACATACTGTGGACATCAAAATGAGCTTCTAGTTTGCTGGTTCTTTAGCCATTGTCATTTCTTTCATTGTAGTCTGAGGTCGAATGTTCTTTGTTCTGTAGGAAAGCGTAGTCTGAATTCCCTAAATCACACATTTATTGTTAAAAAGTATATTAACACAGATGTTGCTGTTAATATTTACATATGCTTAGAGATTATATAAACTCTCTTATTTTAACATTTAAAAACTTGTAAGGCTAATTTAACTGATGATCATTAAAATTTGCATCAATACGTGATATACCGATCTTTTCATGTCCTCTGATATGGATATAATATATACAACTACGGGATCTTGCGAGTCTGCATGATCGCAATTTTACAAATCCCAGCATTTCTTTAGCAACCGATTGTTTGTCTCTCCATGTGGCGCTGGTTTGTCTTCCTATAAATTTTTCATGTACATAGTTAATAAAGTCTGAATATATCATTGCACGTGACTTCCACATGGTCGCTATAGTGTAATGAAGCGGCACTAATCAATTTTCAAAATCATTTCACACTATAAAATTTCTATTATGAAAAGTGTTTTTTGCACAGGATAGACCGTATGTTGCTTACGCGAAATTGAAATGCAAACATTGTGTTAAAATTGCACATCAAATATAGATAATATGCATTTCCTACTTTTGGGTATGTTTTATTATAGAAATCTGAAAAATAAAGCTAACTTTGTACATGATAATATTGTTTATTTATTTTTAATGTATTTTGAAATATTAACGTAAGCTGAGAGAAGAGTTGTATACTTTATGCGACTTTCACATAAATTATGTTTGTAACTAATTTTGCAAGGTTCAAAGTGAAATGCAGGGGATCAGAACACTCAGGCTGTGAAGAATGTAATAGGGTATTTTTATGGAGGCTTTAAGCCTACTTGTAAAAAAAAAATCGATTGATATTTGCTTGTGCAGTTATTTCGTAATACAAAGAACTCGCGGGCCACGTTTCCACTGTATTAACTGTTATGGTGTGAACACCTTTTTTTAAGCTGGCTAAGTGTGATTCTAATCAACTATTTGTCACTAAACAACAGTAATGGGCTTATTGTATTTTTTTAAACACTACATTCGTTATTTTGTTCCTTATAGGGGTTTTCTGAGAAGCTTTTCCACTATATTTTGATATCTCTAATATTATTGATAGTAATATCTTCAGAAAGGTATTATAGTAATTCGTATGTTCAAAAACTCGTGTTTTGGCAACGTTATTATTATTATTATTTTATGAATGCCTGCGAAGCTGCTAAATTTGTACGGCCCACGTATATATTACATTGTTAGTCAAAAGACAGCTTTAGATGTGCACACTTCGCGATTATTCCGTTTGCATTTGCAAGATAACACACATAAGAAAATTCTAATAAAGGAAGATATGCGTCAGGCATTCACAGGATATAATGTTTTGTAAATAGGAGGTTTGTACGCATAAACCCCACAAGTTCGTTCTCAATATGGTAGTTTCAGGTAGTTTGTACACATAAACCACATAAACTTCACAAGTCCGTTCTCAATATGGTATTTTCCATGTACAGTTTCACTTCCGTTACATCGTTTGTAAGGGATTTTGTGTTTACTTGCGTTACATCGTTTGTAAGGAATTTTGTGTTTACCTGGTTGTTTTGTGCCATAATTTTCCCACAAAGGTCGTTTGGTGGATGAATGTAAATTGTGTCTTAACTTTTTAACTTTCACAGTTAGGGTAGGGAAGGTAGGCACTGCTTGCATTATAACTTTGACAAATGATGTATATGTTTTTTATGGTTGTCTGCGAAAGAAAGATGGATAATACTTTTCGATGTATCTGTGCAGGCCGTCAATTTTGTCAGTATCATTGATAAAGTAGACAGGAAATAAGCAGGTGCTAAGCTCCTTTACCCCAATTTATAGATTTTAAACAATACGGTATGTTAATTGTTACCAATAATGTGGTCTTCCTTTAATTCCTGGCCAGACATTTCATCTAACGAATTTACTGGTGCACATACTTGTAGGTTGTGTGCGCAGGATCCTACTCATGTCTTAAAATTTTCACACACGTAGTTTGTGTGTGTGTGTGCAGTATACTTAGTGTAATAACATTCTCCTAGAGGTATTTTGTTTGGGTATAATAATTTGTGTGTGCATATATTCCTATTGTTATAACATTCTCACCGAGGTACTGTGTGTATATAGTTTTCATATTATTAGAACATTCTCACAGAGGTAGTGTTATAACATTATCACAGAGATACAATGTGTGTATATAGTTTTAATAACATTAAAGTAATCTCATTGAGGTAGTTTCAGTGGCGTAGGAGGAGGGGGCAGTCGCCCCCGAGCGCAGGTGTAAAGGGGCGCAAAATTTCCTCTAGCCTATAATGTCGATTAATTAATAATTATGCCCTCCCCTAGGATATAGCACAACTGCCCTACGTTAAGTAAATACGACACAGTGTTACGTTATTTGTGTGCATTACGCTTGCAGTTTTAACTTTTAAAAGCCACCCACTGAAATACAGTGAGACCAAATTTACGTACAGAAGTAAATTATACTATTCCATCATTCATGTGTAGATC
>NW_013666033.1:457789-465942 GCF_000517525.1 Limulus polyphemus
CCTTATATCCTAACATTATCACAGAAGCACTTTGTATCTGCATAATTTATCTAATATTATTATATTCTTGCAGAGGTAGTTTTCTTCGTACCATAACGTGCGCAAACAGTGAAGTGTATGTAGTTTCAATCGAGTCATACAATTCTAATATTTGTACTTTTTATTTGTCTGTACTAATATACTGGTAGAAATACGGTTTAAAAAGTAGTTTGCAAAGTACCGAGCTTTGGGAGTTAAATAACTAATATTGCTCTACAACTCCGATATTGACATTGTGATTAAGGGAAGAACTCAAAATATATAAGAAACGTACATATTCGATCCCAAACTCTAGACGACACGGTTGTCTTCTGGTTAGGTTCAATATAAGTTGTGTTTATATAGAAAGCTGGATACGCATGGCCATATCTTGCAGGTAAGAATATTCAAGCGCTGTAACAAAAGAAGTAAACTTTGCTGTAGCTTTCTTCTTTCTAGCAAGATCATAGAGGTCGTAAAGCTTCAAGTCTGCAGACAACATTGATACCCGTGTGTGCATATGCTTGCTTTCTGTCTCACATGTAGTTGTGTGTTTAGTGTGCGGGTCTCGTTCTGTAGACTAAATGCAACTGTGAAGTAGTTATATTGATTTTGTTGAAATTGCATTCAAACGTTAACCATTTGTAGAGCTTAAAGGTGCTACGTAAAGAAATTAACAAATGAAACTTCGGAAATGCATGAATATTAAACAAGAACACATATAAAGGAATTACAAAAGAACCTGCGGAACTGCACGTATTGTACTGATTATCTCGCATAGTTTGTCTTGTCTTAAAGGTCACATGCAAGGAAAATGGTGGAAACACGCAGCTTATATTACGATCAAAAGCTTAGTCTACAAAGCTCTTAAAGGAAATAAAACAATGTTGGAACAAACAGCCCAAATAAAATATTTTTACAAGTGAGCGTATCATTACTTGATGTAAGTTATCATATATGCAAATAAAAAGTTAAATCCGTGTATTGCTTCTACTAAACTATGTATAATTGTTACTTTTTTGTTCACTTCGTACTTAAAACGTTTTCAGGACTTTTTTTTTTTTTGTCTTCTTGTGACGAGTTCGAAACAGCAGGTCACTTCTCAATCAAAGAATAGACGTAAGGCAAGTGTTTGTTTTTTTGGTTTATTCGAGAAACTTTTTAGTGCATTCTCAATACCACATTTTAATCGCATTTTATTTGAATATATGCTGGATTTGTATAAAGTGTTTGAAGTTGAGGGTATCAAGACTAATAGCAGTGACGTTGGTTGAACGTATTTGGGTTTTTTGTTAGTGGTTATGAGGATAGAAAGTTGGCGTTTGTTACAGACCATCATTTATTGTTAACTTCTAATAAAGAAATGGATGATAAGGTAGAGGTGGGGGAACATCTGGGTGTAAGTGATCATTGGTTATAGTTTTGGGTGTTGATGGCTGCGAGGAATTATTTGGTGAGTTGGGCGAATAAATGGCAGATATCTTTTAATAATAATAAATGTAAGGTTGTGCATGTGGAATATCACAGTTTGAAATCTGAGTATAATTTTTATGGGAATAACTTCAACAGTATTATGGAAGGAAAATATATTGGTTTCTGTAAATAATACAAGTCTAAATAGTTTATAGTGTCATTGTATAGGTCATTGGTTAGACCACATTTGGAATATCGTGTTCAGTCTTGGGCTTTTTACTTCAGAAAGGATATTGAATTGTTGGAAAGGGTTCAGAGGAGGACTACTTAAGATGATACCTGGGATAGAAAGGTTATTATACGAGCATAAGTTATTTAAACTTGCTTTTCCGTGATAAAAGAAGAGTTAGAGGTGATCTAACTGAGGTGTTAAAGATTGTGAAGGGAATTAATGGTGTTGATACATCATCTTTTTTCATATTTAATGGTGAGAATGATAAGACTAAAGGACACCAATATAAAGTTTGGCATTGTAGGATCCATCTATTTTTCTAATAGAATGTTTGGCCTTTGGAACGGGTTACCTTCGGATGCGATGGATGGAGTTACTTTAAGGAGTTTAAAAGAAAAGCTTGATAAGTATTTGAACGATAAGGACTGGCTTTGAATTTGGTTTTGTTTAGTTCTTTGTTTAAGGATTTGGTTTAGTTTAGTGGATAGGACAGCCCAGGTGAACCAAAAAGTTCTTTGTTGTCCTTTTATGTTATGTTAGTAGCTCTAAGATCGTTTCTAAGAGCTACTTGTTTCGGTGAGTTTGAAGTGGAAAAACGTTTGAAATACCTTTATTAAAACAATAAAGAAAGCATACAAGTTAAGTTTTAGGTATTTGTAAGGAGTATAATAACGATTTGAAAATAAATCGTTGTGATTTCTTTTTCATCCGCATATTGAACTATTTGCCGAGGAACAAAATGTCTGTGTGTGTATATATATATTTAAGTTAAAATAATTAAACTACTAGCTGACCTATCTGTTCAACAAAGGATTCCCTCGGCAAGTCTGTTAGCTTATAACGCAAAACCGGCCTTCGATACCCGTGGTAGGTATAGCACAGATAACCCATTGTGTAGCTCTGTGCTTAACCAACCAACAAGCAAGCAAACGAGGAAGTCGTAGGTGTCCCCAGGAAGGGACATTGGGAAAGAGGGTGACGTAGCGAAATCCCTAACCCCCCACGCCCCTTCTGGTGTGCTCTAAGAGTACGTGTGGAGTTTGGTAAAGATCAGTCAAATAACACTGAACGCTTCTTAGGGGTCCCTTGGGGTATTTAAGGGTTTATATCAAGTTTGGTTGAAATTGGTAAAAAAATGTAGGCCTGAAAAGCAGATACAGACGACATTTCTCATCTACAGTTATTAACTGAATGCCGTCTTCGTGCACTTTCTTCCACTTATTAATCTACCACATCGTGTGTGTCCACAACATCATACCAGTTTTTCATATTACTGCAGTATAGAAAGGACTTTCATCGTCGTATGCAACCTTTTCGATATCCTCCCTCTTCTCTCCCCCCCCCAAAAAAAGAAGAGGGTTATTTTGATAGATGATTAATAAAGAGTTGTATAACTATATAGCGTGATGAAAAACATATGGACTGTAAGAATTAGTAACGACTATCGTACATAATACGTTCAGTTACATACCCTGCGTGGTTCCTGTGCTTTTATGCAAGCTTCTGCTGGAATTAACTTTATTATTTCTATCTTATGTCACTAGATGGACGTACACTATACACATTCCCTAGTTCTATTTTTTGTTTGTTTTGTTACGAGAGTTCGCAAATAAATTACATAAGGGCTATTTGCGTTAGCCTTACCTAAATTCGAACTGATAAATTAGAAGGAAGGCAGCTTGTCAGCATCACCCATCGCCAGCTCATGGTTACTATGTTCGAATATTAGGATTTGGTCTTCACTTTTATAACGCATTTATAGTCCTGAAGTGCGGAGAGTGTTTTGAGGATATATTTTTTTATAAGTGCGACGCAGTTTGTTTTCAGCTTCACTCTTTAAAATATAAATAAATATATAGCCTCAGTCAGGGAAATCTTTTGGACAATTAAATTAAAAATTAAAGTACTATCACTTTTTTGTTTTGGATTGAGAAAGGTAGAGTTTACTTAGAGCTAGTACTAACATGATATCAAGAATTCGAAGAGATCCAGTCGTCGTTCTAATTGATAAAGAGAAGGATTCAATCAAGAAGGGAAACAAAATTGAGCCAACGCTTGTCTTCATCCTGTCGTATGTTTTTGTGTCCTTCCAACATTATGGGCCCGGCATGGCCAGGTGGTTAAGGCGCTCGACTCGCAATCTGAGGGTCGCGGGTTCGAATCCCCGTCCCACCAAACATTCTCGCTCTTTCATCCGTGGGGGCGTTATAATGTGACGGTCAATCCCAGTATTCGTTGGTAAAAGAGTAGCCCAAGAGTTGGCGGTGGGTGGTGACGACTAGCTGCCTTCCCTTTACACTGCTAAATTAGGGACGGCTAGCGCAGATAGCTCTTGTGTAGCTTTGCCCGAAATTCAAAACAAACAAACAAACAATCCAACATTATGTAGTCTGATATCGTCCAGAGTTTCCACTGAATTTTTTGGGCGAAAACCTTGTTTTTCCAATCGTAAGGATTATTCCTAATAGTGTTAGGGACAGCACTTAACTATAAATATGATTACATATAAAATGGATAAATAGTGATTTGTAGTTCGATTAGTGATGAGAAAAGCAAACACTGAACTTTTCTTTCTTCCTGCATTTGCATCCATATCATAAAGCGCAGTGTATCCATGGAGGAATATGATTTTTGTTATTCCAAAATTAACCATGTTCAGATGAAAGACTTCATTAAAGACGTAAATTATTTGAAGGTTGAAAAGATCTATAAAGAGAGATCAAACTTTGACGCGCAGTGTATTACCGAAAAACTGCAAATCTGCTGGACCAGTATTTTTTACACTTTTCTATGTGCAGGTGGCGCTGACAGTAACAAAGGAAGGAGTAGAAAATGGAAGAAGATTCTGCAGTTTCCACATATATCTTATTGTATAGACCTAAAAAATAAATAGGTAAGTTATTTTATTATCATAATAAGATTATTGATTATATTAAAAAAAGGGTTTAAAGTAATTAATTCGTATTTTTTAATACAAAACTTTGGTGTTAAAAAGAAACGGTAACATGAGTTTGAAATTACTCCGCATACTGATAAATAAACCTTTATAAGAAAGTATATTAGTATTAGCATCATATTCGCTTGGTAAAAATTTTCCTCAGATGGTAAGTTAACCTTTGAATATATTTATCTTCATTTTATTTACTACCGTTAGTAAATGCATCTTTAATAAGTAAAACAAATTTTGATCCACACAAACAGTTGCCATCACCACCGTATATGAAGCGAGTGTCTTACGTATTACGGTACGATCTACACGTAAAATTGAGGTTAGATTGTAAACAAAAGCTAGAAATGTTTATTTTGTTCTTTTTTACAACGAATTGTAGAGCCCACTTAGCCATACTTGTATCTTGGGCGTGTAAATATATATAGCTGAATTCAGAGCGCTGCGTTTTAGGAGCACTGTCTTTACATTTAAAGTAACTGTTCAAAAGAAATGTCGGCTTAAAAACAATTTAAAGTTGAATTTCAGGGTAAAATCTTACAATTAAAACAATTATAATCTTTCTATTCAATTCTAAAGCATGTTTTGTCGGTATACAGCAAAAAATAAATTGTTTAGCTGTATAACGTTTGTTAACCTCAGAATTGCACAAATCTTCTAAGTACATATTAGTAGTGCTATCGATCAAATAAAGAGGAAAACTATTTCTTTGTAAGAATTTCTTTATATTTACAACCTCTTCATGAAACCAAGGAAAAGAACTATTTTATAAACCTGTTATATTAAAATGTGTGAAATTCTTCATAATTTCTAGGGATAAATAATTATCAAAATTAAAGTATAATCCAGTAAATGTAGATTTTATGATAACACTTACTTTCCAACAATTTCTCTAAATTAACTATTTTAGTATTCAAAAATTGCAAAGCGGATTCAGTTTGTTTTTCAACAGTAAATTTAATACTAACACGGTGGCTATTTAAATACTTTTGAAATTCGTTCGCTTCCTAATTATTTTTTAAAATAACAAATCATAATTTTTATTTGGGAAACTTTGGACATGGCGCAGTGTGTTTAAAAATCCGTCACTGAAGGTGTCCAATATGCTTTCCGTCATCCAGGGCCCCGATCAATATATCAAGCCTATCCGTAAATGAAGGTAGTACAAGTATATTTTAGGTTCCGGATAATGTTTATTGAATCTCGTGGTTTCATTTTTATGCTTCTTTTTTTCAGATTTACAAACTCGGGTTTTTGTTTCTGCTTTACTAGGCTCTTACTTGTACTATATTGATGCCTATCCTGACATGACCAGGATATTATGATAAACTGCATACCAACAGTCAGGAATATATAACTTCCGACTGCAGTAATATTAAAGTCAAATATGCATTTTACAGTATAACATACTTCAGCTTGCATATTTGTATTGTGCCTATTGAGTATCTTGGTCATCTCTATGTATAGAATTTACCGACTCTATGATAAGCAAAAATCGAAGCACACTTTCTGACGTTGTTAAAAAGGGCTTATTGGTTGTTACTTTCTGTGATAAATGATATCTGTATATCGTGTTATGGAAATATCAAATATTTACTCAGTCACAGTATATAAAATTGACTTTTTTTCAATTTACTGTTGATCTTGACTATATAGTGAACTTTGATACTATTAGTACCTTAAATCATTTAAAAACTAAAGAAAACATTGTGTAAATCTTTTGCTTGAATTTCAGGACATGGTTATTACTACGCAATATTCAACATAAACTGCAATTCAAGAGAACAAATTATGAATTATTCGAAGCTGTAGTCAGTTTATTAATACCGAAAGAGCATAAAGAGAAGAGAATTAATTGGAAAGATGAAGTTAGTTAACACATTCGATCGAAATATCTGACAGTATGGCGACACATAGAGACTACAGATAATAAAAACATCAAGTTAACCATATTCTTACAGAAGCCAACCAACCCCAAAACTCTGTCGTCCACTGGATGAAAAACCAGCAGTTTGTATGGAAATTGTAAATAATTAGATTTTAACGTTTTAAGGTAACTGTTTGTTTCGAAGATCGATTTATCGTGATTCGTAATATATTTAGAGTACTTGTCATGTTAACTAAAATTGGACTTCACGGCGGTAGAAGGAACTTTTGTCTGACAGTATTTATTTTGCACGCTACAAACATGCACTCCCACCCTTAAAAAAGGAACTTTGACAAAAAGAAAACTTCCTGTCAAATATTATTGTTTCAGTAGTTTGAAAAGCTAGGGTCACGTGGTAGCATATAAAGATTAAATTTGTTACACTGTTTTTCATTTTTTTTGTTTTTTTTTTATTTGCGTTCCAAACATTGAACGAAAGGTCTGGCCAACGATGGATTTTATAAGATCTGAAATGCTATCTGTACATCTTTAGTTTCAATTGCTTACTAAAAATGTTAGGTATCGTGATTTTTATCACAAATATTAGGATTATGTTCTATTGCGTCGCCAGCTTTTGGCGTTTAATACCGAAACTGTCTTTTTGTACTGCATGTAAGTTACTTTTTACATTGATTTGGCTGCCATCATAGTCCAACTCTGCTGAGGATATTTTGTACTGCACGAAAGACCCCCTTGACGATAAGTAGGAGCAGACAAAAGGTGCACCCATAATATTATTTTTACACCCTTCATATTTGCAATACGTAATGTATTAATTATGAGGAATGAGAATAAACATCTTCAGTTTAGCGTGATTGTTATCACGAGCTTGAGGCATATTGATTCCATTGCTTCGCTAGCTTTCGGCATAAACACTAATATTAAAAATCCTAACATAAACGTCAAATTGTAGGTTTCATAGACATTCGAAAACAAACTTTCAGCGGTGTAATTGAGATGTATATTTCGAAATCTGTATTTAAAATGAAAGAAAACGTGTTATGTCGTAGGTTTTACTTCTGCTCAACTGACTTAATATTTACTGGCTATTCTCCAATTGTGCGTATGTGGAAAATATGTTATTAACAATATAATACCAGGGGCCGGGCGTGGCCTAGAATTAGCTTGTCGGTCTTTGCATTGAAGAGTAGAGGGGTGCGAGATAGAGGTGCGTTATAAAAGTGATATTCCACTACATTGTTCGGTTCAAAATGTCGGTGAAAACTCCTTGTGTTGGCTGGTTCTGTTAGCTGGTTGCTTTCCCTCTGGTCAACAGCTCAAATTTAGGTACGGCTATACCTACTCTAGAGACCTCTGACCTGGCCGCTTAGCCTACTTGCGCATGTTGAAAATTTCAATTACTTATAATTGTTAAAAGCCTTAAAAAAAACAGTCTTCGTCGGCTTGAGAATGACTTACACTGCTTTGGTCTACATAAATGTTAGATGTTTCTATTTTTATGCATCGATTAATGCATTTTTCTAACAATTAACACCTCCAGTAAAGTTGTTTTTTAACAGGATAGGTCTCTCATCTTTCTTTTTCTCTCTCTCCCTTATTTGATCGGCATTATAATTAATACACACACACACACACACACACACACACACACACAC